>NC_090783.1:18730000-19030000 GCF_040054535.1 Antennarius striatus
ATCTTGTAAAGTGAGCTTCGTATGGAATGATGGTTTTTAGAGATGACCCTGTGGGTTGATATCCTCTATAGACTATAAACAGTCTACATTACTCCAGTTTAACCAAATTGGTACACAGATTACCCCTCGTATGTTATGTACTGATGAGTTTGACCCCCTCTTTTTCAAGACTCAAGTTTGAAAAAATACTTTTTGAACAAAAAAAATAATTTTTATACAGAAAATAATTACAATACATCTGAAACAAATGATTATAACAATACATTCGAGAGAAAAAGCATGTTACTTTGCCTCATTCAAATCATGAAAAAGCTGTCTATCACATCTCGAGCTCCTGGAAGCAGCCGGTCTGAGGACCACGGAAAGCTTTTCTCTGACTGGGAGCATGTTTTAGGTGATCTTTTTGAGCTCTCCATCTGCGTACATTACACTCTGTGAAACCATATTTCACAGCCGCTTTGCAATTGTTTGAAGACTCTGCCTCATTTATCACCATCATCTTGAAGTTTGCATCATAACTTCTCCTCAGCTGCCGGTTAACCTGGCTGATCTTCAACCCACTTTTCTCCAGATTGTCGCTACGTTTCTCCATTTTCTGTTATCTCTTCTCTTATTTTCTTCTCTTTTCTTTCTTACCGCTGTTTTTTATTTTTCTTCTTCGTGCTACTGTTATTTTTGGTTTTCTTCTTCGTGACAGGGGTTTCTAATTCGTGACTCCCCAGGCTTTGGCCTGGGGAGTTAGTTCTGCATTAGCTCTAAAGATATCTGGCGCCATCTAGCGTTGTGAATGGGTATAATGTCTAGACCCCGAATGTAAGACGACCCCCACTTTTTCAGTCTTATTTCAATGCAAAAAACACCGTGTTATAATCGGGCCAATACGGTACTAATTGTCACAATACTTATTGTCGTAAGTATCTAGGGAGACATGTGGCTTTGTTTTATCCATGATCAATACAATATATTGAGTGTGTGTGTGTGTGTGTGTGTGTGTGTGTGTGTGTGTGTGAGTGCGTGCGTGCGTGTGTGTGTGTGAGCATGAGAGAGGAGAGATGAAGAGATGAAGAGTGAGAGCAAGCTGATCCTGTGGTTATAGACTGTTGGACTTGGTTGTGCAGTAAATCCCTGTCTTTGTAAACAGATCAATAAACTGTGAGCAGCGGGGTTGTTTCTGCAAGTCTGTGTGTATTTCTCTCCCTTTCATTCCCTCGCTATTTTTCTATGTGTGTGTGTGTGTGTGTGTGTGTGTGTGTGTGTGTGTCTGCTAATCCTAAAGCGTAATTGCTCTTTGCTATGAGGAAGAAAAAGCATGTTAGGAATGTTAGGCCTAAGAAAACAGCTTGTTTACTACATGCAGCACTACAGTATTATCATCCTGTATCTAACAGAAAATGTAATGACTTCTTCTTCTGTCCACTTATTTCTGCTACCCAGACATCTGAATATTCAGCCATGGCCTCAATAGCTGGTGGACTGGATGAGATGAAGAACAGTTTGACCAATCCTGCTACAGGGGCGGAGTTAGGAGCCAGTGTGTCCGGGCCGCAGTCGTATTCACTTGTTCCAGGTAAAAAAAAAAAAAAATCCGCCTGCTGGAATATGTCTTTTGTTACCTGGATCTAATCATATAAAGGAAAATAAGCACACACACTGAGGTGATACAGAAAATTGTTGACAACAAACTGGTGCAGCTGAATTCAATGATTGTTTTGTGTGAAACCATCTATTTACCTATAGTTATCTTTTTATTTTGCTCTTGGAGACACATCTGGGTGTGCATAAATGTGTTCATTGTCAAGATTGTGCTTCTTGATGCCTTTTTTATTTGTGGGGACATCAGCAATTTTTCATGATTGATCATTAACTTCGATAATTAACAAAATAAAAACTGAAAATCACTTTTCATTGTTTAATCATTCAAAAGAAATGTAATGCAATCCAGTAGTTCATTAGAATTTTTATTTTGGATGTTAAAACATGCAGAATCAAATTGGATTGGATGATAAGAACTTTTCAGTGGCCATTCCACAAAGTAAAGATAACATGCAAACTTACAACTAATTGAATGGGAAACTGGAGACAAATATACCAACTGGGACTGATATAAAGAATTGTTCTATCAGTAATCGCAACTGATGCAACAAAAAGATTATTTGTTCTAATGCACAGCTGTGACCTCAGTAGCTATGAAAAATACTGTACAGTAATTTGGATTCCAAACACTGCAGGCCAAATGCCTTTTAAGTCCAACTCAGCAGTGAAGGAAGCAGCATGGATTGTAAGTGATCCCGTTTAAAGAGCTCAGTGCGTTGGCTCTCAGCAGAGGTGAAAATCCCCAGCAGAGAAGTGGAAAAGAAAGCTAGATGGATGGAGGGAAAATAAGAACCTTGTTTCGACCTCTGCGTCCATTTAGGGGCACCAGAAGAGGTAGCTGTTAATTAAGGGTAGACCTGTGAGCGTCTGGACGAGGTTTTGGCATTCACATCTGTAATGAGGGAAATCATAGAGGTGGGAATTTGGGATATCTGGGAAGGGGCTTTTTTTTTTTTTGCCCTTTGAAGCCACTGTGGAATATTACCTGCTCAAGTCAGAAGCGGGAGCCTGTGGAAAAAAAGAGACAGATAAAAATGTTCATTTTCTGCTTATGTATGCAAACACACATATTCATATTCACATTCACACACTGCTGAATATTATGCATGCATTTCCTTGCCTGTCTTTCCCCCTCAGAATAGAGCTCCCTCTAGGGGATCGAATGCCTCTGTGTTTGACGCAATGTCTTTGCATCCTTGAAGCGTTGATTCTCGGGACACACGCTGAAAAGGAACATTTACACATTCATTCTTCCTTTCTGAGGCCTTTCCAAATCTTTAGGGCATTTTTATTGACCAGTAAAGTGCAAAGGAGCACACTTCACCATATGATTCCCTCTAGGTTTGACATGTGTTGCTCTGATGGTTGCTTCATGAAGTGGACTGAGATAGGGAGACCAGAAATGAGGAAGAGGCAGAGGACGCATGCTCATCTGTCGCTGCACATGAGCACAGAAGAGACTTGTACTTGTTTGTTGACCTCTGCAACAAAGCTGTAGAGAACAGACACATTAACACATCTGGCATATTTACACAAATACATAGCATGGACAGAACCGGTCGCACACACATCTCAGAGGATGTGGCTCTGTCTGCCCTTTCTAAGCTGGGCTGTGGAGAGTCCATTTCTCTTACCGCCCTCTCTTCCCTCTCTTCCTTGCCCTGTGCGCTGACCCTGAGCGGATGAGTAGCCCCTCTGTGCTAATGCCTGGCTGTCGCATCAAACACACAGAAAAACTTTACTACATTGAGACAGGAGAGAGGAAACCGACGGGGATAGAAGTGGATTGAAAGGGGCTGGGATCTGTAGAAAGGAACCATCAGGACGGAATTAGTGGCAAATACTCTATTTCCCTGTTTCTGTCATATACATGATTAATAACATATTACTACAATTTCTCATTGTGTGATGCTAAAAAATAGAAAAAATATGAAAATATAGACAAATCTTTTGTTATGGTCAGTCAGTGTTAAAATATAAATCAGATTTTTTTAAAAAGAGGTAAATCTGATCCTTACAAAAAGTACAGTACAGTACAGTCTCAGTTCAGTCATGGTCACCAGAGGATAGAACGTAATGACTGGGTTTTTTTTTCTGTTTTCATCTGTTGTCATCAACAGGCTGCTATTTCTTGTTTTGATTCCTTAACTTTTAATCTAGCTTTATTTTGCATTTACTACTAACTAGTAAGAAACAGCATCCTAATATGCTTCACCAAGATTGTTAACATACATCAATCTGATGGAATATGAGTCTTCTCTACAGTGTCCTTGTAAACATGGGAACGTGCTGATGTTGAAGTTACGTTTATTACGTTTAAAGCCATTGGCCTGCTAGCATAGCTGACCTTTGAAAGATTTGATGAGAGTGAATAAATCAAAGATTGAACAAGACTGCGACACCCCTGAATTCAAAATTTTACTCTGACCTACTGTCATAGGTCAGGGTCATTTAATAAGAGACTCATGATCCAACATTAACTGGTGAATTCTATTTGTCATGAGGTTTCAGAGAAATGTACCTAAAAAGGTGTAAAAGTGAAAATGTGACCTTGGCCTAGTTTTTCAAGGTCAAGTTTGTGATCTAATTTTCATCCACCTGCCTCCCTTTATGTAACGCTTGTTGTTTCGTCTTTCCATCTCATCCTGTTCCTGAGATACAGTATATGTAAAGATATTTCAGGATAGAAAATATCTCAGACCATAGATTAAAGCTAATGCTTTGATCTATGGTCTTACTTACATTGGCCTTCTCCCTCATCTTTCTATCTTAACCGATTCTTGAGTGTCGAAGTTGAAATTTGACCTTGACCTAGTTTTCTCAAAGTCAAGGTCATCATCTCATTTTCATCCCCCTTGCTGCCCGAGTAATGTGCTTTTTGTTTCATCTTTCCATCTGTAACGGTTGTGAAGATATTTGGTGGACAGACAGACGGACAGACAGACGGACGGACGGGCGAACAAAACACACACACTAACAATTAGAATACATCGCCTAAGAACAAAATACTAAATACGTTCATATTTTTGGCAAATATGACTGCATGCTTTGCTTTAATTTACATAAACAACATATTATAAATATCAATAAGCTCCACTTTGACTGACTACATCTGTATACAATTTAATACAGATGTAGTCAGGATACTGTCAGGATACTGTGTAGCCTGACAGTAATTATAAAAAATTATGGGACATAATCAATAATGTTATAAAACAAAGTAAGGCCAAATCGTCCTATCCAGAATACTTTAATATTAAAAATACAAAATTGGAGGACATGGATAAAGTAGCAAATAAATTTAATGAATTCTTAGTGGGTGTTGGACCTGAGCTGGCAGAAAATATTCCTGTCTCACACTTGCACTGGGATTATTTAGACGACATTGGAGGAAGGAACCCAAACTCAATGTTTCTGGCGCCAGTGAAGGACACAGAGATAAGACACCTGGTCAGCCAATGCGTAGCAAAAACTTCTACTGATGTGAATGGATTTGATATGAAGCTAATTAAGGACACACTGGATGGAATTCTGCAACCATTTACACACATATGTAATCTGTCATTTCAAACTGGGGTGTTTCCTGACAGAATGAAGATTGCAAAAGTGGTTCCGATATATAAAAATGGGGATGCTTGTGAATTTACAAACTACAGACCTGTTTCAATACTACCACAGTTATCTAAAATCCTAGAGAAGCTGTTCAATAACAGACTGGACAAATTCATAACAAAGCACAATCTTCTTGACTAGTCAGTACGGCTTCGGGAAGGATCATTCCACTGCCTTGGCGCTGACAGAAACAATAGAACTCATTACTGATGCCATGTATCAAAAGTTGTACTCCATAGGAATCTTTATTGACCTCAAAATAGCTTTTGACACAATTGATCATAAAATTTTAATTGAGAAACTAGAATGATTTGGATTTATGGGTACAGTACTAAATTGGATAAAGAGTTATTTACATGAGAGGTCTCAATATGTCACTCTGGGTGGGCAGACATCAAAAACATTAGACATTGTGTGTGGGGTGCCACAGGGGTCAGTGTTGGTTCCAAAATTATTTACACTTTACATAAATGATTTATGTAAGGTTTCAAAGGTACGTAAAATGATAGTCTTTGCGGATGATACAACCATCCTTTGCAAAGGAAATGATATAAATAAACTAACTCAAACAGTAAACGAAGAATTAGCCAAGATGCAATTATGGTTTGATATAAACAAATTATCCTTGAACCTAACCAAAACTAAGTACATGTTATTTGGGAAGAAAAGCTGCAAACACAAACTCAATATTAAGGTGAATGATGTAGATGTTGAATGGGTTAATGAATTTAAAATGCTAGGAGTGATTATTGATGAGATGTTAAATTGGAAACCTCATTTAAGACAACTGCAAATTAAGTTAGCTAGAAGTGTATCAATACTCTGGAAAACTCAAAAACTATTAAATCAGAAGGCGCTCCATATAATATATTGTGCATTAATCTTGCCCTATCTGAACTACTGTGCTGAAGTTTAGGGAAACATGTTTAAAAGTGGCATACAACCTTTATTCCTGACCCAGAAAAGAGCCTTGAGAATTATTCACAATGAACCTTATAGAACTCACACAAACCACTTATTTATTAAATCTAAACTACTGAAAATACATGACATCATCAGATATAAAACTGTGCAACTTATGTATAAAGCAGCCAATAACAATTTACCCCAAAACATACAATCACAAATACAGATTAATGAATCCAGTTACCAACTAAGAGAAAACACAGCATTTGTACAGAAAAAAGCAAGAACAACATTAAATGCTTTTTCATTATCGTTCGCTGGTGTCAAACACTGGAATAAACTGGATAATGAAATTAGGAGTATGGGAACTCTAACTGCCTTTAAAAAAGCATTTAAAAACATGATTTTGCAAGGTTATAATTCTGACGTGAATGATGGTTAAAGGACTGCACTGTCATGACGAATTAAACTTCATGTTGTCAATCCTGTGAAACAAATGTCACTGTAACCTTTGTGCAGTAACTGAGTACATGCAAGATGTCATGACTGCTACGAAAGTGGAAAGGAAAGGAATGCTGGGTAAACAAGGACACTACTGACCAGAAACAACCCTTGAAAGGAATTACAAAATGAGCATTAACAAAATCTCAAGAACTGACAAGGTGTGCAAAGATGCATGCCTATTGGACTAAATAGACGGATTAGATAGATAGATAGATAGATAGATAGATAGATAGATAGATAGATAGATAGATAGATAGATAGATAGATAGATAGATAGATAGATAGATAGATAGATAGATAGATAGATAGATAGATAGATAGATAGATAGATAGATAGATAGATAGATACTTTATTAATCCCGGAGGAAATTGCATATAAAACAACAATGCACCAGAATAAAATAATTGGAATTGATTTGTGACATGCGATGTATGAGTTGGTTCACAATGTGCTGTAATGAGAGAGATGTTGATGATTTAGGGGACGGGAACCTCACAAGCCAATGGCTTCTACCCGTCAACCCTTTTATTTTATTTTCGGATGTTGTTGCTGATGTCTCAACACTGATGAAAGTAAAATCTGTTGTACTAACATGTCTGGAAAGAAGAAAAATAAATAAATAAATAAATAAATAAACAAACAAATAAACAAATAAACAAATAAAGTATGACACTCTTCAAAATGAAGGCTTTCGTACTGCATTCTTGTCTTGAATAACTTTTGTTCAAATCACCATTCTTTGTGCGTTTTGTATTCAACCATTCATTTTTCTTTTCTCCTCATATTTTATGATCCCCAGCCTCTTCTTCCTCCTGCTTTCAGTCAGTTAGCTGTGGTTAAGTGGAGGGGAAGTGAATGGGATTGATGATATTAGCTTCAGAGCTGTTTATGATGATGACAAATGTGTGTGTGTGTGTGTGTGTGTGTGTGTGTGTGTGTGTGTGTGTGTGTGTGTGTGTGTGTGTGTGTGTGTGTGTGTGTGTGTGTGTGTGTGTGTGTGTTATGTGTGTAGGAGGGAAGAGGAGGGTGTCAATGCATTTGTGTTGTTGTATGTGTGCGTATGATGATGATGAATGGAAGACTCCCTCTCCATGCACTCCCAATGTCTACTGCGTATAAACATAGAGAAATGATGTGGGCCGACACATTGTCATGTAATCTAATGCAGTTATATATCAAATCCACCATGTGACAGACAGAGGAAGGAGGGGGGAGGTGGTGGTAATGAGAGGTACTGACAAATTAATATATGTCAGTGGATGGAAAACAAGGCAGGCAAAAACAAAAGAAGGAGGGAAATGCTGTCCTAAATGATATTCTGCTTGGATCTCTAAAGTCAAGAGCCTGCATACAATGTTTTAGGTGATATATCTGACATTTTAACAGCATTGAAATGTCTCAACATTGCTATTGAGTATTTATCATGACTAATGTCAGGAGTGGAGGGTAAAATAGAAAACTATCTTTACTTGAAACCACCTGAGAATCTTCGCAGACATTAAAGAATAATTATAGAGCACTGCTATTTTTTTCTGGTTTCCATATCTCAGTGATATCCATATTTAGGGTTGATTATCACCTTAAGCCATGAAGTGAATGTTTTTGCTGGTCTGTCTCTTAGCATGAATACACTTGGTGGTTTTTTGTTGAAGAAACACAGTGAATGTTGGAATTTAGAAATCAGTTAAAAGGAACTGTTTAGCCTTGGTGAGGTATGGACTCTATGGAGTGCCCTTCTCCCTTTAAAAACATGGGGTCGAAGGGACAGATACAGGTTCATTCCTACCACGAGCCATCACTCTGAACAACAGCTCTAACATATCAGACAGAGTTTCACCACAGTCTGATGGTTAGATATGGCTTATCATGAAGTCCTGTGTATTCAGAGTTCCACACTGTTATATTTTTAATAATAATAATAATAATAATAATAATATTATTATTATTATTATTATTATTATTATTATTATTATTATTATTATTATTATTATTATTATTATTATTATTATTATTATTATTATTATTACTATTATTACTATTATTATTATTACTATTATTATTATTCCCTTTCCACTTATGTCTTAATTTTCTTCAATGTATATTATCTCTGTTTCTGTTTGTCTGAATGCTGCTGCAACATATAAATTTCCCAATTTGGGATCAATAAAGTTTATCTAATCTTATGTATTTTTTTAGTTTGTAAAACAAACTTTGTAAAAGACACAACATTTTAAAGGTGTTAATATAGCATTTGAACGTGTACAAGTCTTGTTTGGTGTTGTAACAATTATCTGTTTGTGTGTGTGTGTGTGTGTGTGTGTATGTGTGTGTGTGTGTGTGTGTGTGTGTGTGTGTGTGTGTGTGTGTGTGTGTGTGTGTGTGTGTTGTGTATAACTATGATTATAGGCCGAGATCTAGCCAGCACCACTCTGCCAGGCTACCCACCTCATGTTCCTCCAACTGGACAGGGCAGCTACTCCACCCCCTCCCTTACTGGCATGGTACCAGGTAAGTACACACACACACACACACACACACACACACACACACACACACACACACACACACACACACACACACACACACACACACACACACACACACACACACACACACACATACACAAACCTTACTCAATACTTTTCATCACCAGTGTTCCATTGCATGTTGCTTACAGTAACTCTTCCACTCCTCACTAGTCATTACCAGCAGACGTGTAACTGCACCTTTGTGTCCGTTTGAATCTCCACTGATGTTTGTGTGCCGTACTTGTGTTTGAGGTTGTGTGTCTTCAGGGGGTATACTTAACTTTGCCACTTCCTCTTCCTTGTCTATCTAAAATATGGCTGACAGCAGTCCCGCAGGGGTTGGAGTGTGTTTGTGTGTCAGTGTGCATCTAATGTGTGTGTGCGTGCGTGTTTGTGCTTGTGTTGTCTGTGTGTCTCTCTGTGTATCATTAGAAACCAGCCACAGTAGCACAGCTGTCCCTCCTCAACATTAGTAATTTGTTTTTAATGAGAATCACTAGTGACCCACGACTAATTCATTCATTCCCTTCCACTCTGCCTGGTGTGCTGCTTTTGTGTTTCAATCCTGGACTACGATTCTCTCTCTCCCTCTCTCTCTCTCTGTATGTGTGTGTGTGTGTGTCTTTTCCTCTATCACTCTCTCTCTCTCTCTCTCTCTCTCCCTCTCTCTCTCTCTCTCTCTCTCTCTCTCTCTCTCTCTCAGTGGTGTATTGTGGTCAATATGCAGCAGAAAAAAAAGGAATCTCAAATCTCTAAAGCGACAATGGCAGCGAAACAAAGTCAGAACAATGCTGTTGACAAATTCTTGTGTCTGTGTATTCCCAATCATTCGGACTGTTACACACACAAACTCATGGGTTGACATGCCCAAACACACACATACAGACACACAAACTCACAGTGGACATGTAGAAACAGCACATCTTAAGATGGATAACCCTGTCCCCATGCCTCACCCCATCCTGTCCTCAGGTTTGACAGCATAGTTGTGTGTGTGTGTGTGTGTGTGTGTGTGTGTGTGTGTGTGTGTGTGTGTGTGTGTGTGTGTGTGTGTGTGTGTGTGTGTGTGTGTGTGTACATGGGTTGGTGTATGTTTATGTTCGTGCTGGAATGCAGTTGTTTGTGTGCATTTATGTGTATGTTTTTGGCAGTGTGTGTGTGTGTGTGTGTGTGTGTGTGTGTGTGTGTGTGTGTGTGTGTGTGTGTGTGTGTGTGTTTGGTTGGGTGTGCGACCTTGACAATAGCTGCACATGGGAGACCCCTGAGCCTCCACTCTCCTCCTTCCACTCGTCTCCCAAACAACCTGACACGTTGCCGTCACCACAGTGATGACAAGGAGAGGATGTTTGCACCCAAGGATGCCACGGAGACCGCATCCTGACCCCACCTGACAGACGCAGCTAAACATACACACACAGATCAGCACACAAACGCAAAGGGGGGTACAAAAGAGAAAACTACATCCAAACACACACTAATACGCACAAACACTCACACGCACACACACGCGCACGCACACACACACACACACACACACACACACACACACACACACACACACACACACACACACACACACACACACACACTAAACGTCTAAATTCTCTCAGCTGAGGCTGCCTGAATTCCTGAGTGGACTGGAGGGAGTGGTGGAGATAATCTACCAACTCTGTTTCTCGAGCTTCACCATGTTTTATCTTAGCACTTCTTGGGCAAATTATCCTCCTTTTTGTCTCTTCTGTCTAATATCATACCTTCATTAAGCAAGCAACTCTCTTCTGGTGCTCCTCTCCCTCTGTCTCTCTCTTTCTGCAGCAGGGGGGCTGACACTCAGAGGGGGTGTTGAAGAGCAGTGAGGCAGAACCGACAGAACGAGAGGGAGAGAGGAGGGATGGGTGGTGGGGGCGGTGGGCATCAGGGTCTGTGACTGTCAGCTTTGGGAGAGGGATCCCCCCCCGGGAGGAGTGAAGGTTCAGGAAAAAAGAAAGAAAGAGCAAAAGAGTGAAAAAAGAGAGCAAGTCTGTAGAGAAATAGAAAAAATAGGAGAAGAAATGGGGGAGAATGTTGTTTTGATGTGAAGGGTGATGGGTGGGCTGTAGTCAGGCCGGCCAGAGGATGAGAGAGAAAAATAAAAGAGAAAGGGGAGAGGGGAAGAGTGGGAGGGTGGCAGAAGTGGAAGAGTAGACCCCAGACAGTAAGCAGTAAATGAAGGAGAAAAGCTACACTATCATCCATTGTGTGGACGGACCACTATAATTTAACTGAGAGCTCCAGTTCAGTTGCTCTAAACTCGTTTTCAGCACAGGTTGAAACTTCACTGTAGGAGAAAAAAAATCCAATCAAGTCCTTCAAATGAAATAAAAATACCCACCTTTTTTATTTTTATTTTTTACCTTTAAAGCAAGGTAATTCTCAAATGCATCCATAAACACACATAGCCACAATTTAACCAGGGCCGAAATGTTTATATCCAGTCTCTTTAAAATAGAGTTTATAATGAACTGACAAATGTGGCTTTTGGAGTGTTGCAGTTACTTTATTCAGAGATTATGAAGCACAGAACACACAAGAGGCAGAAAGAAAGTTATGTTTTTTTTAAATGTAAAAGGTAAACAGGCAGGCGGGTAGATCAGGTAATGGTACAAAAATAGATGAAAGTCATCAAAAAATGCAGGTCCTGGTCATACGCATAGGCACAGGTAAAAAAAAAGCACTCAGGTACGACAAGCAATCACACTGATGGACAGATGACAGAACTAATAATGACTGGCAGAATTAAAACAAGGCCTTGAGATTTGACAATAGAGGGGTAAACTTCTAAGACTTAGTAAATGCTTTTATATATTGTTAATATATTATTATTTACTCTCTCGTGGTCTAGCTACCCTGACCATTTCTGGTGTTCTTTGTCATGAGGTACCTCATACCTTTGTACAGACAGGTTTAAGACATCAATAGAATCTAATCTCAGCATCTTGCAAATAGGTTATGAATCATCAATATTTTTGATCCATTTAAACATATTCCAAAATGTGAAACATACATTTCTGGGCCAAGACTATGGTAGCTCTGAACATTCTTATTCTAGAACCAAAGAAGCAGCCGTTTCTTATCACGACTTCTTTCTTATATTTTGTTTCCTTGTAGGAGGGGATTTTTCTGGAAGTCCATATTCCCATCCCCAGTATTCCACATACAATGAGTCATGGAGATTTCCAAACCCCAGCTTATTAGGTAGGTATACTCTGTATGTCTGTGCCCAGTTGTGCTCACCAGAACTGGATCAATAATTGTATCAATAAATTTCATTTCATTCAACCTCACATCCCATTTCCATACTGTCGAATACTCCCTTGTAACATGTAGTATCTTTCATATTCCACTGCTCCTTTTTTCATTACATTTTGTCTGTATTATACCGAACAGCAAAATATATCCTAGACATACTAATGGCTCTGTGGATGGATTTTTTTTTAAAGACTGGCAATTTAGGGTGTGAATGGATATAAAGAGAAACTTGAGAGAGAGGGAAAAAGATGGCTGGAGAAAGTGAGAGGAATTGGTCGATTACCATTAATTCATCTGAATAAATCATCAGTGTTGCATTTTGGGATTTGTGGGATTTGGGGTTTTACACTTAGTGAGGAATAAATTCACTCAGACAATGTATTTTTCATTTTTCATGCACTCAACATAATTGCTAAGATCAAAATGAACTGTTACTACCAGTGATCAGTAACGGACATGCAGTATTAGCTTAAATGAACTCATTTACTTTGAAAAATCAAGTGACATGGCAATAATCTTAAAAACCTAGGCCGAACTGTTCCTATACTAAATAAAGTCTTTGCTTGAAAGATTAAAACAGCTTGTCAAATAGACGTTTGTGCATACGGTGGGCAATATGACACTCGGAAATATTGATTACCTGTTAATATCTATCAGTCTTAAATATGTCTGGTATATGACGCTATTGTAGATAAAGTTAGAGGTCAATGGGCAGAAAACTTTAGAATCTTTATATTTACTTTGATTAATTGCAACAAAAATGAAATATCTTTATTTTTGATTGATTATCCAGAAAAAAATAGCATCACCATTCAATATCATAAAACCTCACATCCGATCCCTCTTTACCCAAATTGTAAACTTGTGCTCCACCTGCAAGCCATCCATTTTCTTGTAGATGACACAATTGCAAAGACAGGTTGGAGAGAACCCATGCAGACATGGGGACAATGGGGAGCATATACAAACTCCAAACAGACAGGAATCAAACCTGAAACCATCTTGCTCTGAAGCAACAGGGCTACCTACTGCACCACCGTGCTGGCAACCTACTAACTAAATAATCTTTGTTTAAAGGTTTTGTTAGGACATTACCGCAATTAAATTGCACAAAAGATTAAATCCATCAATCACTTAAAGATGAAAATTATAAACTTGTAAATCTGTCACTCCCTGAACACCTGTTTGAGCGTAAAAATCAGTGTCAGATACATTGTCAAGGGAACCATTTTAGGGGTCATGTTTAAAGGTAAATTGGTGAAGGGATGAAGGCATTAGGTCAGTGCTGTGGTGCCCCCAGCCTTTACTCTCCTCACATCTCTCCCTCCTTTCTCAACTCCTGTGTCCCCAGTGTTTCAGCAGGATTATGGATCTCTCCTGGGGACGGAAATCGGCTGCTCCTCCAGTCTCTTCACCAGCCAGGCAGGACAGATGCAAGGTAGGTGGAGAAAGAAAGAAAGAAAGAAAGAAAGAAAAGAAAAAGAGCAGAAACAAAACAAAGCAAATTACATTAATCACAGGTAAAGAGCATGTGTTTGTTGTGTACAAAAAGTAAGAAAAATAAAAGAGAAGAAAGAAGAAAAGAAAGAAAATGGTGGCGTTGGGGGTCTGTCAGGGAATGTCAGAATGAGAACGGATGAGCAGTCACATAATATGGGGACAAGATGCACTACTAGATGTATTACTAGACATTGAAAGGTTTAAGAATGATGGGTAAAGATTGTGATGGAGGACGGCAGGATGAGAATAGAGGTGATGAAAGAAAAAGGAGTTTTAGAAAGGGGCCAAAAAGGGAGAGAGGGTCTATGAAGTCTTGACAGAGACTAAATAGTTTGTTAGACCGGCTTAATACTCACTTCCCAAAGAGTCTCCTGAGATTACTGGCACTGTGGATGGACATAACCTGTCAGCGCACAGTTTGGCTGATTGATGGAAATGATACAAACAGGTGTGTGTGTGCGTGTGTGTGTGTGTGTTTGTGTGTGTGTGTGTGTGTGTAGGAGGATTCTTTTCCCTGTGCTTTAACGTGTGTGGGTGTGGGTTTCCGTGGGGTTAGAGTATTGAATTGACCTCTTCCCTGAGGAGAGAATAGACTCAGGGGATAAGGAGTAGTAGAGCTGTACTCAGTGTGTCAGCTTAGACTGTCACTTTGATATGGTGCGTGTCTGTGTGTGAGAAAGGAAAAGGAATGAAGGTAGGAGATGAAGAGAAGCGTATCAGAAAGCAGATGTGGTTCATTTTTTTGGCTCTGCATGACAAGGAGACTAATTTTTCCTGCCATTAACTTCATCAGCTCATGTTATCTCACCCCCCTTTCACTGCTCACATTCACAGTAAAACATAATCTGAAGAGAAAATTGAAGCTGCTCATTTCATATTTACATTACATCTGAATTGGGGAAAGGGAATTTCAGATGTATTACAACTTGCCTATTTTTTTTTTTTTGTCATTTTAACCATCATGCTTAAAAAAAAAATTACACTCTGCAAGATAATTGCTCCTATCTATAAGAACCAGCATTGCTGCAGAAATCCATTGGGAAGAGACACATGAGCAGAATAAGTGATTGAGTTTTTAAAAAACATACACATCTCAACATATCAGGTCTGTAGGTGACCGGACAATCCATTAGTTTATGGTGTGAATTTAAAGACTGATTATTACCTACAAACCTACTTTTACATCAGAACTTTAGCTTTAGACGATTAGATATAGCTTGTAGCTCTTATATGTGTGTTATCGACTCGGCATTAAAAAAAAAAAGCAATGTTAGCAGCTGTTTTAGTCTGTCACAGTAATAGTCATGAAATATATCTTTGTGTTTATTTCTGTTTAGCTATAGAGAAAGAATAGAATATTTTATGGTTTACTATAAGGATATGCTGTTTAACTATAAGACAAGTCAAAGAGGATGAAGAAATGAACATTTAGACAAAAGGACAAGTAGAAATGGTATTGATGAGTTTCAGTCTTCCCACAGCCCCATATTAATTAGGTCCTCTTAGGTGAGCGACAATATGCCAACTTGTTGGTTTGCATATTAGTAAAACATTTATTAATGCAGGTCATAAAACTTAAACACTGTGAGCACAGTGACATCATGACCAACAGGCAAAGCTTTGAAAACAAGGCTCACATTTTTCGACAGAACTTCATATGGTTTTTCTGTGTTTCCTCTCAGGGTCACCATACTACTACAGTGCAACAACACGGGGGGCGGGCGCAGCTGCCACCGCAACAGCATCAGCCTATGATCGCCATTGACCCCCTCCCCTTGAGAAAAGATGACGATGAGGATAAGGAGATGGAGAAGGGAGGAATGGATAGCACCAGCACTGCTAAGTACAAGCCTGCCTACATATGGACAACAATTTGGGATGAAGTTTTTCTGATGTTAGTGAAGTATAAACTGATTGATTGACACAACAACAAATCTGCTGCTGGGCTACATAATAGGCAAAGTGTAATGGTATGATTTGTGGGAGGACACAGGCATGACAGTGTTAAAAACTTTGAACATTTCATAAAAGCAAAAATTTGACCTGCTCACCAATTATCAACAAGTTATCTACAAACACAAGACACTTGTATAGTACAATAATGTGTCATTTGAAATTTTGATGACATTGTTGATATGATTAGCATTTAATCACTTTTTAAACAGTCCTTTTATGCCCTGACATTAATCAATCAATTTTCTATGCCATGCACTGGTGAAATAAAGACAATCCAACTGTCATAAGTTTATAATACCAAAATCCTCATATCACTAACATTGATGTAGGTTCAATACCATTTCCCTGGGATCACAATGCTTGGAAAAAAGGGAAAATCCTTGCTCTACTTTGTACGGCAGTTTTGCAATTGACTGTTTGTTAAGCCATGACCCCATGAAGCAGCATTGAAATACATTTCAGTATTGTGTCCTCAGCAGGTTTACCATTAAAACTGTAAATGTAATATGTGAGAACTACATACCTGTAATGAAGGGGGTCTTGATTTCAAACACGGGAAGCCAGAAGGAGCTTTCAAGCAATTTATATTTGTCAACTATAACAACTGTCAGAGGAACATTTCACATGTTGCTAGGTTAAGTTGACTTAGCGTAATGCTTCTAACAATGTGTTTTAAGCTCAGTGTTACAAACATTTCAAATTCCTGGACAAAGCCACAAATTTCATAAAAATTATGGCACAAAATGGGCATGCCAGTTCTTAATTTTATGGATGGGTGGACTTACCTTACAGGATCAATACTTAGGTACATAAATATAACCAGCTCATGATTGGTCATGATTCATTTTCAAAAAATATTGCCATAAAATTATACAGAAAAAAGTTATTGAAGGTGAAGCAGCACCAGGTACAGCTACCAATGACATCACTTATTTCTCCAGTCAGTCTCTCCATGCTTTGCAAAGGAATGAACGGCATCTCGCAAATAAATAAAGTAACTAAAAAACTGTCCCCATTTAATTGGCTGAGACACAGCATTAACTCCTGGCTACTGCTGTGGTGTAGTGAGCTGGCTTTGTGGACATGCTAAAGTTTGATAGCATATGTAACACATTTACAAAGACACAATCTCATAACGACCTCACCTCTTCCTTCAGTTTTGGCATGTTAGGCAAAAAAACCTCAGAGAAGAAATTTGAGGAATATGCTATACCCTTTTATTATATTGATGTCAGAATTTCTTTCATTATATTCAATTAGTTTTATGTTAACACTTCAGTGGTTAACAAAAAAAAAGAACATAGAACAAGAGTACAACACAAGGACACAACTAATATTGCCAATGAATACACAATGATTGGAAGGAGAAAGAGAAAGATAGAGGCAGGCTGAAATTATATTGATGCTGATGCTGGTGAAGATCTAATAACCCTCCAACTTACATATTATGATCAAGAATGGTTAGGATTGCTAAATTCTTATTTTATTATAATTCTTTTTGGGTTGGCTTTAGCAAACGGTCAGTTTCAGAAAATGCATTGTGTGGATGTAGGCTTACTACTGTATTGCATAAGAAGGTGCTATCCTACTTCAGCAGACAAGATCAAGTCCTGATAAAGAGCTATTTATGATGGAGACACATAGTAATATATTAAGAAGCTTTTCTGTGCTGCACTCTATGATGAGTGAATGCCTGTAATGATTTATATTTGTCTCACTGTTATGCTAGAATAGTGGTGATGATGATAATGACGATGCAGTGAAATATGACATCCTGAAAACTATGGAAAGACGTTTTTTATTTCATAAAAATATGACCCAATGGATTTTCCTGTTATAGTTTTATTTCCTGTGATCATTTTTTTTTCATTTAATACAAGTGTGATGTTATTAAAATGCCATATTATTCCTGAATATTCAAAAGAAGAACATGGAGGCAGTGGCAGCCTTTCTCTGTCTACGCACTGTCTCTTGATCTTTTTTCTATTTCTCTTTAAACTCCCCAAAGATGGCCCACCCCAGTGGATCGGCTGACTACAAAAGCACAAACAGACTTAAATATCATTTGAAGTCACCATTTAACTTTCTGACTTCCTTTCAAGACCATTAGTATTTTTTTCTTCTGCTTCTTCTTCTTCTTCTTCTTCTTCTTCTTCTTCTCCTCCCGTTTTGAGTGCATGTCCTTGTGCTTTTTGAAATTATTTCTGTAAATAATCTGACAAATACAAGTTAAACTTTTTTTTTTTTTTCAGTTCTGCGCTGTGACAATATATGACACCAAGGTTGAGGCCTTACCCATCATATACAGACAGGGGTAGGACAGATTTGCCCTTGACCACTGATCTGAAATCAGTGTTTTTGCCCTCAGATGTTTTAGGGCCCACAGAGTGGCAATATCTTCCTAAACCTGTACGTAGCTTCCTTTCTTGCATCTGTCAATTCAAGATTTGTACAATAGCCTATGAAGGAGACATCCCATTGTCAATAGCAATTTCAATTATTCACATTTGAATTTAGATTTTAGTGATGACACTTTCTTTACATTAAAAAGACTAAACTGTGAGTGGTGATGTTTTAGCCATCGTCTGCACTTGTTTGCTTTTCTTGGTTTGTTTGGGTATGTGTGACTAACCGTGGCATTTCATGCTACTGTGTAGTTTTACTAGCTAACAGATTGGAGGAACCAAATCTGCAGCCAGAACATAAGATTTACCTTAGCTATACAAGCATACACCTATAAACTCCGAACTGCATTGTTTCTTTGTTGTGTCTGGGTTTTAAAATAGTAATAGAGACGGTCCTTTTCTAGACCTTAAAAGTTGTGCGCTCACAATTCTAAAGAAGACTCTTTTGCCGGTTCGCCTGCTGCGCTGCCATCATGCAATACAACAGGAGCCGTTTCTTAGTTCTATCTTTCTCTCTTGACCTTTCTGAGGCATTATTGAACCTGAACCACACCAGCTGAAAAACAAGGACAGTGCCTTTAATTTTATATATAAACACACCCCAAGATGACCACACAATACTAAGGTAACAAAACAAAACAAGATTGTAGATTATATAAAACCTCCCACTGTTAGAAGTAGTACATATACATAGTATAGTAATAATAGTACATACACTTAAAGTCCTAAACAGGGCCCACTGGCTTGATTCTGAAAAAACGCACAAAACGCAAAATGTGCCATGTAGACAACAGACATATTTGAAGTCTTCTTGCAAATATTGCTTTTTCATTCAACCAAGTAATTGCACAATTTTAACACACACACACACACACACACACGCACACACACACACATGCACGCACGCACGCACGCACGCACGCACACACACACACACACACACACACACACTACTGTAAACATCTAGATATATTGATTTGGAGTCATTCTCCTTGAGTGAAGTGAGTCCAGTCGTGCCTCCACCAAGTCGACCAAATTCAATGCCCGTTATCCAGTGTAGCCAAGAACCCAGTGATACATTAACAGGATTATTTTTGGTAGCTATGCATCTCATAGTGACACTGCTTGCCTCGCATTGCTTTGACCTAATTGGTTTCCGTGTTGAGAGAATGGGATCTCATTGGCTGACAGTCGCTTCGACTGGCAGCCGTGACATTGACTGCAGTGATCAGAGCAAACTATCATTGTGGGTGGTACTGTAGGAAGTACGTAAGACAAGGGGTCACACACACACACACACACACGCACGCACGCACGCACACACACACACACACACACACACACACACACACACACACAAATATACAGTAAGTACAGAAACACACTCAATCCCTTCATTTGTCCTCTGTGGAGTGGTGATTGCCCCTCCTCTCATGCCCCCGTGTTCCCCTGGGGAGTCCAAACCTGCTGTGCCATCAGAAACTCATCCTGTCCTTTTTCTCCCCCCTCCCTCAGCCCTAATCTCATCATATCTCATGCACTCGTCTTCCCCCCTTTCTCCTCTCCTTCCCCTTCTGTAGCACTGCCATACCACCAGGATTAGGAATATTAAAACTATTCTGTTGATTTCAGGCCTGTGACCCTCCTCGTGAAGTCCACCCTCTGTCTTTTGACAGTCTTGTTAATCCTCCTTTTCCTCTCCATTCTTACTTTTCTTTCTGACTATTCAGATGTGATTCATACTGTCCTGTCAGAAAGTCTGAATAGGAATTAAGCATTGGTCTTTTGTGCCAAAGCAAGGTCATTTTTAATGGAAATATTGCAGGTGGTATTTCTATTTGGCTACATATTCTGTTAAATTGTATTACATATTCTTTATCTAAATAGAGCATTTAAAACACAAAGAAACGCGAGTCAAAGATGTTTCATTTTCAGCTATGTTACAGTTTACTATACATGAAAATACAATCGCACCCTGAACATATATATATTTTTTAATCCCGGCTCAAAATCAAATAAGGAACTGAAATAAATGCAAATGAGTTTTTTCTCTATTATGATTTCTCACCGAGCGTGCAAAGCCTGACTGTATCTCAATATGAATCCATGAAGATGGCTACTGCCTTCGCAAAACCTGAGGGGATTTCAGCATCACATCTTGACAGCAATTAGTGGCACAATCTGTTCTATGCGTGCTGATATAACTAGGCTTTGGACAGATCTCATACTGAAGTGTTACAATGTTCTGTACATCTTAATATTATTCAACTGTGGAAGAGGACTCTGACTAGAAAAATCAACTGTGCTTTTTAAGCAGATGTTTCAATCAAAAAAAGACATGATTTTTCACCTTATTGTGGCCTTTCTTATAACAATCTGGAGTTTTTTGTGTCCATGGCTTCCTATCCGGGTGTGAAAGAGAACTTTAAAACTGTGTTGTTAAGCTTAAGAAAAGCAAATAAATATCAAAAACACATCAGAATGCAAAGACAAAATTGGGTTTTAATGATTCAGCCAGTTCTACTCACTAAAATCAAAATGTGACAAAAATAAAACATATCTGTAGTATTCACCAAAGCCTGTGATGCCTGTTTAAATGATAGATTCTTATACAAAAAACATATAAAATAGCAGAAAAGATTTACAGATACGAACACAAAATGAAGTTAAAAAAAAAATGCCTTCAAATAATCTGGAGAGGAGGATTAAAAAAATGTTAAAAGAAATGCTTCTTTAAGAAAACGTGTATGTTTTTTAATTCGATTTTCTAGTAGTTGCAAACAAAACTTGGTGTTTTTTCTCTTTGTGTGTTGTGTGTTGTCTTAATATTTGAATGTATTTTACTGCAGTGCAAATTTGCCAAAGATATCATATCACTTGATTTATCTCCTTTTTTTTTGTTTTGTTCATTTTTTTGTTCCTGAATTGTGACCAATTTTGTTCAGAAAACAAAATAAATTGTGAATTTGATATTATGCTTATTTTTCAAACTTTTATTGTTAATACCACAACTACATTATTTCCTTGATTTAAGTTAACTGTGAAATATTCACTTGCAGTTTGCTTGAAACATCTCTTCATACTCAATTTATGTACCAGTCCATCTGTCCACCTGAGTGACTGTTGTCGGTGAATTATTATGTACCTGTAATGTGAAGCTAAGAAGTAATTATTTGTAAATATTTGCCATAATTTTATTGGTCCTTCAGAATAAAAAATAATTTTTTGGAAGTTCCAGTGTCTGTACTTAGCTGCAGATGTGTTGTCATGTAACTAAACACATAAACAATACATACCTATACTTTTATATATAAATGTAAACGTCACATTCCTCCACATCCAGTCTTGGCCTGGACAGTTGCTGGCTTCCACAGCAGGAGCTTGTGTTTGTTTCACAGTAACCCTACTGTGCAGCTTCATCCTGAGGACACAGATTTCATCTCAGGGCATCTGTCTGGAAGGAGGGGGTGGGGGGTTGGGGGCACAGGTCCCCCTTACTCACCCCACCACTCAAATTGAATGGAGGGTCCCAATGCTGCAGTGTCCCAGTGCTTGGCTGCTGGCCAAGAGCCCAAGAGCAAAAGTGGACAGTCGTGTGTGTGCATTTGTGTCTGTGATTGTATGTGTGTGGAAGAAAGGAGGAGAGTGGGGGAGGGGGTGATAATAAGACACAAGCCATGACATGGCGACAACAAGCTACACACACAGGAAACAGCACAAACCCAGCTTGTGAAACAGGCCGGTCTGTCTGCAGCTTGGGTGTCTGCCCAGGACACAAGAATGGTGGTGTGTGTGTGTGTGTGTGTATGTGTGTGTGTGTGTGTGTGTGTGTGTGCGTGCGTGCGTGTGTGTGTGTGCGTGCGTGTGTGTGTGTCCAAGCTTGTTTTAGTTATTTGCCAACTAAAGGCTGTCATCATTTGGCAAGAAATAAACACTTGGAGGAAGGCTTCACTTTATGCTACAGGATCCCAGGGCAAGAACATGACACGTAGCGCCGAGCAAACCTGCCACAGATGTTTTCCAACCACTGAAACTGACCAGCTTGACCAACTGACCAAGTTTGCACATCACAGCAGCACAGTGAAATCTCTATAGACATTAGATACTAAATAGCCTGTGAAATCAGTAATATAATGTCCTGTGTGCTTCTGACGAGGGCTGCAAAGTCTAAAAAAAGAAACAAAGCAAAAAATACCATTAACAAAGAAATAGTCCTTTAACAAGATGCTATTGCCATGCATCATGAGGACTGCAGGCTCAAGATGGAGCATAACCCTTGCTAAGAAATGACAGTCAGGATATTTCAGCCTCGGGTCTCACAAAAGTAAGTGAAGTAGCTAATATGGGAGACAGTGACAAAGTAAGAGATAATTCAAAGGCTACCACTTCTTTCATTTAGTATACTGTACATCAGCAAACAAAAGTACAATTAATCAAAAGAAACACACATTTTATCCTTCATGACTCCTTATTTAGTCTTCTATGAAATAAAAGGTGGAAAGACAAGTGTTGGGGTGTGGATGGACAGTTTAATTCAGTAAAACCACACTTTCAGTTTGTCTGCTAAGCTTGAAAACAATTGAATTTTGGCCAAACAATCACTGTTAGTAACAACGCTTGTCTGACAGGTCCTGGGCTGATGCAAGATCTGTCAGATCAATGTCGACGTGAAAAATGAGGCTTTGACAGTGTTCAGTTAGTTAGACAGCCGAGCCACACCCTGAACCCTCTTCAAGTTGCTTCAGATTACATAACCTGACTATCTGCTGACATTCTACCTTCCCTCCCCTCCAATCCATTTCCTACTCCTCTTTCTTCCTATTCGAAAGCAGGAGACGGAAAACAGTGGTACTTATGAAGGCCAAGAAGTCATGCAAATTAACGTCAGTCAACATCAGTAGTTTTTGGCCCTCCAGAGCCCCTGTGGAGAAGAGGTATGGGGCCAACAGAGCATAATTGGGCCGCAGCTGATTAGTCAAGAGGGACTCATGCAGGAGAGCGAGGGGAATGTGAAGAAGAAATACAGTAGAGATATTAGAAATGAAAGAGCAGGCCCTTTGAATCAAACAGGAAGAGATGGAAAAGAGAAACTGCAAAAAGAAGGAGAGGAAGGAGCAGAGAGAGATCTAACAGACTACACGTGTTGCATATTCATGAGTGCTGCCATGTTTTCTCTTTTTACTCTATACTGCATATTTTGATTAGTTCGTTTGTGATGTAGAATTTGGATTTTGTGCAACTGGCATGCAACAACTGTGTTTTTAAAAAAAATTAATTTACTGTATTAATATAAATCATCTGTCTTAGTATACATCTTTGATATTGTTGTCATCTTTTCTATTGTTGCTAACATCCTTTTCAACATGAGAGAATCACAAGCAAACAGATGATCATGACCAAGCTTCAAGTAAACGTTACCAGAAAATAACATCAGTATCAGACTAGCCTGAAACTGTCCAGTATCCTGAACTTCTTGAAGAGTAAATCCTCATATAATCCATTCCAAAACATCTGAGCGTAGAGAAACTGACATCTTGAGACTAAATCAGAACATTTCAGACATGCACTTAAAACATTTAGCTTCAAATGTTTCAGAAAGCTGAAAAATGACTTCGATGGGCATAATCTTTACAAACAGCCAACATTAAGATAATGCAAAAAGGGCGGAAAACCAGAAATATATTAGAGTTATATCTTATTTAATTCCAGTGTTTCATAATCTGGGAGGTCAAAATGAAATTGTGTTTTGTGGATTTGCTTGAAACATGCATTTGCATAATTTCATTTGCATATGTGTCCTTTAGTATCTGTCGGCAATGCAAAATAAAACAAACCTTGAACCTCAAAACCTCTAAAACATCATTAACAGAGGTTTGGTGAGGTTTTTACACAAAACTATTGTCAGGTCATAATGTCACACTTTCACACTTGTTATCAGGATTGCATTGTCTAGATGCTCTGAAGATTTGGTATTATAGGTGATGAAAATGATGAGTCTCATCCAAATGCTAAAGAGTTTCTTTCCAGGTGAGATGCCAAGGGACATGCCAGATGGTGGAATCGGATGTCCTGATGTAAGGAGTGTGAGATCTGAAACAGTATTGCTCTGTAGTGTCAAACTCTTTTTCATATGTAATTCCCTGTCATTGATGTCTTTTGTTACTTTTAAACATTTCGTATGTGAATTTCCCAGTTTCTATCTAACTAAAGTAGTCTTTTTAAAATTCCAGAAGTCTGTGAAGGAAGTCGGTCTTTTGCTGCTCTGACTGTTGCCTCATCAAATGAACAGAATCTCTCTTCCAGACAAAAAAAGTGGTTTGACCTTGTCACAGAAGACAGTTGGACCTCACAGAAGGAGCTTTTACATTCCTCCACTGCAATGATAATAATGCAGCTCAAACGGAGAGCTTATACGTTCTGTTTTACACACCTGAAATAATTTCTTATGAAGTTTTTTTCTCTACTTCATGTCACTCACTCACATGGATACCACATGGAACAAATGTCAAGACATGACTTCTGTGTGTGCGTGCGTGCATGCGTGTGTGTGTGTGTGCCTGTGTGTGTGTGTGTGTCAGTGTGTGTTGTGTCAGCACGTTCATGTCGGACCATTGACAGGCATGGAAGCAGCTTGTTGAACTAATAGCCTAACTAATGTGTCTGCATTCCCTTCTTCCCTCCTTACCTCCCTCACGCACCCCCCTCTGAAAAACCGACATGTATGAGCTGAGTGGAGAAAGGAGGGAGTGAAGAAAAAGAGAAGGGAGGAAAAAAGTGGGGAGGGCAGAGCATTTACAAGCGGCAGACCCTCTTGCCCTCCGATCTGGCTCTATCTCCACTTCACTCCCTGAGGGTTTGTCTCTGAGGATAGTGCTATGATGAATCGGCCTGTCTAAGCTAACCTAGCAGAGACCAATTAGAGAGAGACATATAGAGAGAGGACAAAGAGAGAGAGAAGAAAAGGAAAGATAGAAAGAGAAAAACAATAAGAGAAACTGAAGCAAAGGAAGAGACAGGAAGAGACCGAGGGCAGATAGGTTAAAAAGAGGTAGGAGGAATGGGGTAAAGCGTTTGGAGAGCGTGTGTGTGTGTTTGTGTGTGTGTGTGTGAGCTGTCAGTGTTCAGGGAGGAGAAGCAGTGGGTACTGGCCTCTTAAGTCTTGTCTGCAGCTGAAGGGGAGGCTTTGACAGCAGAGACAAACAAATAGGACTGACCCTCACCAAACGCCTTCTCCTACAGTTCTTTCTACAGAATATTCTGTTATCCATGAATACATTAGCCATATACCTCATTTGTCCCTCAAGTTGAACCAGCACGTTAAGTTCTGGGGACATTTTTTTATTTCAAAAAATGTACCATTGTCTTTCTGTCAACATGCCGAGTCATTTTTTTTTGTCAGTCATCCTGCAAATAAAATAAAATTTAAAAAAAAGAAGAATCAGAGAATCAAAATAGAGCATCCACAGTGGGGTCACATCCAACACAACATAGATATGATCATAAACTCCTATCATTTATTTAACTTACAATTAGCTGAATTTGAGATACGAATAGATCGTGTTTTTGGTTTGGATATTCCAAACTGGATTAATGACCAAAAGCAAATATTACATTGTAATCAAATACCACTATAAAAGTGGTCTCCCCACATTCGGATTTATTGAAGTTCTTGTATTTTTTTGGCTTCTCTGACTTCTGTGTACCGTCAAATCAGTGTTACTGCAGTTATCATGCCATTGTAACTTCCAAGTTGCAGTTGCATTTAGGAAAGATGCATTTTTCTGAAATTAAACTAAGCTTAATGATACCTAAAATCAGGCCTGAAATCTGGGAAAATTAATGTCTTTTGTTCAATTACTTCTATAGAAATGTATTGGATACAGCACAGAGCTCTGATAACAGGTGTGAAATAAATTTTGTAAGCCAATACAAGTTTTCAAGGGATGTCTGAAGAAGAAGAATCTATTGCAGCTTAATGCAGGAGAAATAAAAATGAAGGACTTTAAAAAATGAAACTGTGCTGATCATCAAACGTGAACTAAAGGAGGAGAAAAGTGAGAGTAGGGCATCTAAAAGAGAAGACCCTGTTGCCGTCTGATCTGACTGTGTCTCCACTTCAGCCCACAGTGGGTTTGTCTTAGAGGACAATGTACGATGAATAAGGCCTGTCTACTGGACTCTGTAAGTCATGTATAAGATACAAGGGCTCATTTTAACAAAAACATATTTTTACTTCATGTTGTGGACTTTCTTCTCAGATGAAATGCATTTTAAAATTGAGCCAGCTATGCCAAGTGTGGTGCATCCTAAACAGAAAACTACTGGGTGGTCATATTATTTGTTATACAGCAGAAAACAGATCAACTAAATTAAAGCTATAAGAGACTAAACATGATAAATGTAGTGGAGGAAACATCTGTATCAACATCAATATTCACAATTAATAAAAAAAAGAAGAAGTGTTACTGTCTTTATTCTCAATCCCATCTTAGAATGTTGTGTCTCCAGATGATCTCTGTCGTCCTCTTCCTATCTGCGAGACATTACAAACATCCCACTTCCTCATTTATCACTAACAATTAAACAGCACAGACAGAGGCCACTTCATAGGCAGAGAAGAGAGTGCGCTGAGGGCGTGAGGAGACAAACGCAAGAGGAATGAGGCAGACTCAACAGTGAGAAAGAGAGAGGAAGGCTGACAGCACAATTAAGGTTTTTAATTCTCTGCTTGAGTGGGCTGGTCCAGTCTTTATGCTAATTAGGATGCCATGGCCATGCAATAAATCTCTATGATCCAGCCTCATTTCCCGTCTGTCTTTCTATCGGTCTCTTTCACAAACACACTCACACACAAGAAGCAAAAGTTCACCCATTACTTTTCATGGATGTACCCTTAGGCTGGAGTGCTAATGATTTTAATCAAATTGTTTTTCATGCATTTTCTAATACTTCCCTGTGATGTGAGAACCACAGCGTATCAGCGCACACTGCTAACTTGTTCATAAAAGCATCCACTGCCTTGGATCAATGAATACACCGCACATAGTTTCTCCCCTTGTTAACTCCTTTTATTGGTGTTTTTCGGGGATGCGACTTGCACGTCCTGCACTGTTGGGCTGCACTGTTAAAACACACATTTAAAGTACAATGAATGCAGAAGATCTCTTATTCCTTATATGCTCATCTCCACTTGACAGACATGTCTAATGATGACATCTACAGATGGGAGGAAAACAGCACAACAACATGGTGGATAATTGGTGGAGGTCACATTTAAAGATGAAGAGAGAGAAAATGAGATGATAGATGAGTGGAAACTGCAGGCTGTTTACTAAAGCAGCAACGAGCAGATATATTTTCATCCTCATTTAGGTCACCAGGACGTGCACTAATCAGTGCTTTTTTTTCCCTGTTGCCTCCTGAAAAGTGTCCCAAAGCCAATTTAAATAGAATCAGTGTAAATATCCTCTGCAGTTGTTCATTAAATAAATGAAGGTAATACAACTGGCAAGGATTTTTTACTCAAGGAAATACACATCATGAAATTTTTGCATCATTTAAGCCTTGCTGCCTGATTGTTTATTAGTCAGTTGGGTTGCATGTTCGGTGTCTCTGCTGATACATTTTCTCACTTATGGTGACACTGTCAGCCATTTTGATGGCATCGCAGTCAAAACAGCCACAACCCCAACCAACAGAATCAGGTGTAACAGGTGCAGGACCACATGCAGAAATACCACAAACAGAGACAAACAAATGCTGGCAATACACCACGGCCAGGAGCAGGAGCAGGGACTGATGCAGGGAGCTGATGACTAAAGGCGTGATGGACGCGATGAGTCTAAGCAGCGTGGAGGCAAGCCAGGAGTAAAGACACAAAGGGCACAGAACGAGAGACACTGCTGCCTCACCTGGGAACGCTGCCTAAAAACAGAATGTGGAAATGTGATGAAATAGAGCTAGTGACTATTAATATGGTGGCTTCTGAACATCAAGTGGTTTACACCAACACATAATCACTTTTTAATTTCATAGTGGCAACTCCTCAACATGCGGCTGCCGAGTATCCCTTACCATTCATTCGTGGTCACCTTTCAAGTACAAATCTAGAATTCTATGTATTTTAGGATGCATGTTGTTGTTTTCCTCTGTGTTTAGCTCTGGAGAGGGTTATAAAATCTTTGATAAGAAAACAGACACCGTCTGTGTTAATAATTATAAAACCCAAAACAGTCAAGTGGTGAGTTAGAAAACCTAATAATAGAAATACCAAAATACTCCATAGTTACACAGACAGAAGACCAAAAGGGAATTGATGTGTAATGCACCTGCCTCACAGAAAGTAACTTGAGAACATGCTGGTATAATACCATTGGACTCACAGAGTACAGGAAGAGCGGTTGTCAGTAGATGCCTCATTTCTCCTCTTTACCTCGAAAAGAACAAAATCTTTGAAGACTGAGCAGCTCAAACCATTCTAGCGTTCACATGTGATTTTACACACAGGTGGAAGCAGTTTGAGATTTACATCGCTTTTTAGTTTTTAGTCCATTTGTTACCCAAACACACACATACACACACACACACACAGCTCTGATCCATCAACATCAACCCCAGCAGGTATCACACCACCACCACTGGAGTAACATGTAGGTTATGAAGCTGAGAAGGATGTTTGTTTTCCTCACCCACCTTCACCTCTGTCTTAAATTATCTTCCCCACCAAGAATCTTCAGACTCAATTAAGGTTAAAACTCCCTAATCATCACATAAAACCATTACCCTTCTCCTCCCTGTTGAGATACCAAGGAGAACCTGCTACAAACAAATGCCGATTAGTGGCAGCACTGCTGTGATAAAGAGCCATTGTGTCCTGGGAGAGGGAGGGTGAAGGATTCCTCGAAGTCTTTTGTTTCAGCCCGTTCAGATGTTGCAGGCAGTGATCATTACTTACTCATTCAATCTGTAATAACAATAATGTACCAACAATCCCGACCATAATTAACCATCATTTTGAATGGTTTTTAATTCCAAGCTCAGTATCTTTAATACAAAGAATTAATGCTGGAAAAATGAAGATTCAAGTTGATTATTTACTGCAAATTACATTGTGAAGTATTTAAAGGTTTAAGAAATCATTCATTGGTGTGAGGTGTGAAGCCTTACAAATAAAATCATATGACAGTTTAAACAGCTACACAAAAAGCACAGAATTAATCGAAAAAAGGTTTAATAAAAAAAGTCATCTCCAAAAACAGAGTATGTCATTTACCAGAATCCATTTATTATCCTGTTTTTACACGTAAAATCTCAGTCACATTACAAGTTTAAAACGAGACAAAAAGTACAAAGAAATAAAAGACAATTCAGACCACTGTATCATATAAAAATAACACGGACAAATTAGCAATGCTTTCCTTTTTTATCTGTTGAACGAATTGCAACACTTACAGGAAAGAATAACATTACATAAACATAATAAGTAGCCAGAAGGTATGCTTTAAAGAGCATTGTTAGATTTAATAATACACATTCACCTCGAGAGGGCTGACAGTAATCCTACTCAGCTTATGAAGAGGTAAAGCACAATCATTTATACATAAAAAGAGACATGCTGTACAGGATGCTAACATGCAGAGTTCATGAATGTAATGTGAAATGCACTCTGGGGAGAGAAGGCTGGCCTATAGATGATTTTAAATACTCACTGTGAATAATGAAGGCGTGATCATTAATGCACTACAACGCCATCCTATGAGTCTGTGCATCAAACAGCTTTTATTCTTGGATACAGAATCATGTTGCTGACATGAAAGGGCCAGAGCACATTCACTTTGTAACAGGAGGTGATGCTTTCAGGAATGTGCTTCATTTAGATGCTGAATGTCGAGAGGATATCTTCCACCAGGTGTTTGTAGACCCAGGCGTCTCCCTTCAGCCTCTGGCGGTGGACCCCGACAACCTCCGGCCTCTGTAAAAGGCACACCTCCAGTTCAAAGGCCATGGTTACCTTCCCAAAGTCACTCCGGGTCTGACACTTCAAGGTATACCTGAATGAAGTCAAAGAAGATGATTAGGATTGGGTCAAAGACCAAATTGTCTGTTAAAAAAAGCAGGAAACAGGCATTTTTACCCTTTCTGTGTGAAATCAACATTTTTCTCCGATAGAATGGAGAGAATCTGGTTCAGGACCTGGTCTGGGTTGGTGTGACTGGTCAAAGTAACGTTGTACTGTGCCTACCAGAAAGACAAACAAAAACATCACAGAAATGGCTTAATGTGTACGTTTGTGGGACACAGTACTGTAATATGCGTTACCTACTCATACCTTGATCTTACGCGGGCCGTCACGCAGGGCTCGTCTCTTGCTGGGAGTGAGCATGGTGATCATCTTATCCAGGCCTCTCTCCAGGGAACCAAACACCTTTCCGCCTCTCTTTTTCTTCCCACTGTCTCCCGGAACAGCCATGTCCAGAGACCGAGACCTAGACAGCAAACAAGTGTTGTTGGGTTGTTTGATCGACTACAATGCTTAACTAACATGAATTTCTAAACTTGCACTATTCTGACAGAAATCTGGCCCTGCTCAATCTTTTATTCAAACTTTGGCGTCCCTCCTAGCCTATCACTGGTGATTACCCCACATAGCCGCTAAACTGCTCCATCCTGCAGAAACATTCACCTTCGCTCTGGACTGAAGGCTAAAATCTCAGCATTTGGAAGCTCCTTGTTCTCTGCTGCCCTCTTTTTACTGTGATCTTTAGATGCACTGGTTCCACCTGAAACACACACAGGGATAGGAGAGAATAGAAAACACTTTAATCATCATCACCTTTAAATGCTAATGAGCTCCGTCTGTCCACACCTACCTTACGTGCTACACGCCCCTCTCACTGAGAGGGTGTGGCTAACAGTAGCATGGGCTAATGTTGACAGGCAATGCAGCTGGCAAGCTGCCATTAAAAATTAAACGCAACCAGTCTCTTCTGTTCTCCTTTGGTTGGTACAGAAGAGAAGCAGTTATGTTGATTTGTACAATCAACAACTGAGCAACTTGTGTGTCTAGCTCTGAGCAAAGACATTGTAACACACTGGTGCCTTGTTAGACACACTAAACTATATATATTTCTCCTCAAAAAACTCTCTCTAACACACGCTCAATGCTGTAGCGATATAGAAAAGAATAAAAATATGACAATGTCAATGTGTTCGGAAAATATTTTAAGGACAGCTTGCAAAAGGGTTGATAGAACAGAAGCAAAGTTGGCCGACTGAAAAGAAAAAAAGTTAACTGTTAAGTGAGAAAGTGATTGGTACCGCTCTTCTTATTCGTGTCCTGGTGGGCTATGAGACTGAGCACAAAACCTTGGCCATATACAAATATATATATATATATATATATATATATATATATATATATATATATATATATATATACACACAACACACACACAAAGAGAGCTCAGCTTCAGTGGCAAAAGAACACATGTCACTACAGCCCACGTGGGACACGGAATGGAGGAAAGAGACAGCTACACCTGTCACAGCACACGCCTGGGGATAACACACATACACACGCACACGCACACACAGAGTACTGTAACTCTGAGAACAAGAGGCTGTAGTTTAAGCGCCGGCTGGGTCAGCAGCAGAACCTCAGCCGGTTCATGGAGGGAACTAATGAGGCCGGACGACTAGAGAGAATTCACTTTGACAAACAATTAAGACATTAATGATTTTTCATTTACATTAGTGTCCTTCAATCACAGACAAGTGAACAGAATTAGCTACCTGATAATAACCTCACCTTTGAGTTGACAATGATAGTAAGTCTGTACATGAGTTATTGTGCATGTCCATTTTTCAATGGTGCAATGACAAACTAAATCATATAAATACGAGTGGCTGTGGGATAAAAACAGACTAAATAAATGAGTGTATTACCAGAAGACAATTTACATGCAAATGTGTAGCATGTGGATGTGGCACTTGTGATTATGAGAGCTGCATGACACTGAGCGTGGGACAGTTAATGAAACACAAGCAGTGTGGAGAGGGGCAGTTGGTTAATGCAAATAATCTAATAGAGATTTCTGTGCTTCAAACTCGTGTTTGGAAAAAAATCTATTACAGTATACAAATAAACTGCATAATGCAAGAAATGTATGCACACCATTAGTGGCTATAGCTGGGTGAACGGAAGAATCTGCTTACCTTTAGGTGTGACTGCACTGGCTTTGGTGCTATTGTTGTTGGTATTTTTAATGGGTGTGGTCAGCACATTCTTGTTGGGCCGTGGATTCTTCTTACAAGACGCAGGAGTTCGAGGGGGAGGCAACACGAATATGTCCACATCTTTGTCCTGAACAGCGATATTCTCCTTGTTTTCACATGCTCTCTCCTGTTCTCTATTCCTCCTCTCCTGCCAGTGCTGTGTTGTCATTCGCCCTCTCTCTGGGGTCGGGGTGTGAGCACGTCTTTTCTCCACTGATGGAGATGGTAGCCTCTGTGGCAACACAAAGACAGATTGGCACAGTTATAGCCCATGACCACCACTGCAAACAGGCCTAAGGGCAAGGATTTTAAACCAACTTACAGAAAACACACACACACACACACACACACACTGTAAATAGTCATATACACTGTTCGTAAAAATAAAGGGAACACCAAAATGACACATCCTAGATCTGAATGAAATATTCTTATCAAACACTTTGTTCTTTACATAGCTGAATTTGCTTAAAACAAAATCACACAAAGTTACCAATGGAAATCAAATTTATTAACCCATGGAGGTCCATGTGGCTGTGTGGCCTCCCTACAACACCTGAGCATGCTCCTGATCAGGTGATGTTCTCCTGAGGGATCTCCTCCCAGACCTGGACTAACGCAACTCCTGGACAGTCTGTGGTGTAATGTGGCGTTGGTGGAGACATGATATGTCTTGCATGAAGAAGAGCCCAGGGCCAACCGCACCAGCATGTGGGGTCTCAGGATCTCATCTCGGTACCTAATGGCAGTCAGGCTACCTCTGGAGGGCACATGGAGGGCTGTGCGGCTCTCCCAAAGAAATGCCACCTCCCACCATTACTGACCCACTGCCAAACCGGTCATGCTGGCAGATGTTGCAGGCAGCAGAACGTTCTCCAGACGTCATGCTACCACTAGAATGAAAGCACTGCCAGCATTCAAATGTGAAATAAAAACATCAGCCAAAAAGCATCGGAAATGAGTTGTGGTCTGTGGTCATTACGTGCAGAACCACTCTTTTATTTGGGGGGGGGTCTTGCTAATTGCCTATAATTTCCACCTGTTGTCTATTCCATTTGCACAGCATGTGAAAATGACAGTCAGTCCGAGTTATATTGTGTTTATTTTTAAAGCCTTATAATGATATATATAATGAAATGAAATGCATTTACACACACACACACAGACACACAGTGTGCATGCTCCAGCTTTGACATACCATGTCTTTGTTTGATGATCCATCCGGCTGACCTCTGATGTCCTGGAGTGTGTGTTGTGTGGCTGTAACCCATGGACAATCATCAATGTAGTCTGAGCAGAAATCCACAGAACCTAAAATCACAGCGTCCTCATCTTCGCTGAAGTGGAGGGGATCCCTCGCCTGAGGAGGGAGGAACATCAGCAAACGAACAAAGACAAACAAAACAATCAAGAAACATGGAAATTTCAAAGAGTTCATTTGTAAGGTGCAGTTGTAAAGACTAAAAAAGGAACAAAGCCTTTTGGGAGTTGTGGTCTCATATCTCACCTGTATCCCTTGGTGCATAGGAGAACATGAGTCCTCACAGAGAGCTGCTTTAGGGCGTAGGCGAACAGGCTTGCCCCTCATCTTCTTTGACAGCAGCAGCAGGTAGGTGGCGGTGGTCTGATCATACCGCCACTGTTGCACGATGTAAAAACTCATTTATACAATGTACAAAGTGTAGGAAATGATTTAACATACCTAATTGTCATATCACCATTCACAACAACAAAAATAAACCAAAGAGCTGCAAAGACCTGCATAGTTCACTTCAACGTCAACACTCAAATGCAAGTAGAGACACACACCTCCTTCACCAGTGCTGTGGTGCTTTCTCTTGATCGCTTCATGCAGACAGCCATCTCAGTGATACAGTCCACATCTATGTGTCCAAGCTTGAAAAGAATCGACACGTTTAGACAAAGTCCAAAACTGATGTTTCTTTTATGTGAAGACTAAAAAAGTAAATAAAAACAAATAAAAAAAATACCCTTTATAGAAAAGATTATGAAATTATACAGAGGAATAGTTTTATTGAAAATCAAGTCACTTCTGACCATAAGCTGTTAAAATGCATGTGTGTGTGTGTGTGTGTGTGTGTGTGTGTGTGTGTGTGTGTGTGTGTGTGTGTACCGGCTGCGTGCTCTGCCATTCCACTGGGCTGTTGTAGTCCCTCATCACCCAAGGATGGTCCAGCAACTGACCAACTGTTAGACGCCGCTTGGGCTCCACCTACAGGACACACACAGCAACTACAACATAATATACACGGAAAATCATTCCAGAAGACGTCCAGATTATTATCAATGTTGTATCATAACTGAAACTCTACTTTGAAAACTAAAATGTCCATCATCAGACAAACATGACAGATACAGCTTTAAGTCAAATTTTGAGGAGAGTGAATGCAGATAGATTATATTTGGTGGACAATTAATAGAATAAAAAAAAAAATCCAAAAAACAAAACTGGTTGTGTACCTGCATCATCTGGTTGAGGAGGAGGATGCTACCTGGAGAGAGCCACCGTGGGTTATCATATTTACCTCTCTGTGGATTTAGCAAAAACATAAAACCACATTATCAGATATGAAAAGAAAGAAAAAAAAGCTTTATTTGCCATTATGCAGTGGACAACAAAATTCCAAGGTTAGATGGAGTGTTGTTCCTGAGCCGCTGCACCTTGAGTGTCACTATGGGCCAACATAACCTTAAGTTCCTTAGACGCATGTTTTTCGTGATTATGGGGGGGGGGAACAAGAGTACCCTGAGAAAACCCATTCAGAAACTGAGAGAACATGCAAACTGTACACAGTATGGTCATGTTGGAAATACTGGGATTTGAACCCATGACCTTCTTGCTGTGAGGCAACAGCACTAACCACTAAGCCACAGTGCTGAAGAGAAAGTCAAGAATTATTTGGTTTTGCCTCAGCTGGCAACATTTTCAAACTAGGGGGACAAAAAAACTGTAAAAGGTTAAAAACTGGAGAAGTTCTAAACCCCTGATTGCATTGCGATGGTTGTGTTTTTATGGACAACTCTGCTACCGGTTTCTAAATGCGCCCATTGAGTCATTTTCTGTAGCGATGCCAAGCGGTCTTTACTTAATCGGTGAATTGGGCACCAATTGGGGGAAAAGTAAGTCGGGCTTATGAGCTCAGAACGGCACATAAAAACATGTCTTTAACTTGCTCTGGCTAACATTGAATTGGCCCAAAGCAAACTGGTGACCAAGTTAAGTATTAAAAAATAGAATGCACCACTAACATGACTAACACAGCATCATTCAAACCAGAACCACAGGTGTCACAACCTGTTAACATTGAAGAACTTTTGTCTTGTTCTCAACAACAAACGAGTAATAATCTCAAATGCTGAAATCCTTCCTCCTGAAAATGAACGTCTTTAGATCACTTACACTTGTAGTACTAACTGGTACTACTGTGTATCCTCAGTAAAGTACTAGTTTACTCAGGATACACAGGTGGCAGCGATCCAGTGACTTGATATAAATAAATGAGTCTGTATCTTCACAACACAGACACCTGTCGGTTCATCGATCACCATCGACTGGTGTTAACTGCTTGAAGGAGCGCATCCCGTACGCATCCATGCGTTAGTAACGCCACGAGAATTAAAGTATATTTGTGGAAAAATATACTTCATGTAAGTCAACACATGCTATGACAATTAATAGAAATGGCACGTAGCTTGAAAATCGAACAAAATATATTCTACAGATTGTTGGGTTTCAAGTTTTTTTTTTAGTCTCTGTTTCAGCGGTCGACATTTAGACGGTAATTAACTAACAAATTACTTGTCACAACATTGCATCAATTTATGCATTACATAACATACCATATAAAAGTCACATTTTTATTTAAATCATTTAATATAATATTCATATTTTGACATCAAAATATTAAATGAAATTAACATTTAAAATATTATTTCTGTGCAATAATAATGCAACAGAAAAACTGATACAATATTAATGTTAGATTTAAAAAAAAGGATTTTTTACTTTTATGTCTTTATACACAAAAATGGCATTATTATTATTATTATTATTATTATTATTGCACATTTCTGCCCAGTAAGTCTTAATGTTAAATCTTTAGGAAAATTTATATATTCAGAGTATGTGGTTACTATTAGTTATTAGTAATAACAATAGATTTTATCAACGATACCATACTGTCCATAGCTAAGGCTTAGAATTTTATGTCACTCAGTTTCAGACAGAGTGCAGAGGAAAATGTCTTACTGTAATCTTCCGGTAGAGGAGCATGCAGTTGTCATCATCAAAAGGCAGGTATCCACAGAGCAGAGCGAACAGCAGAACTCCCATACTCCACACATCAGCCTGGAGGTTACACACCACACAGCAGTATTTCAGCTTGAGGCATTACAGCTGGGATTTCACAGCTCAGTTGCACCGAGTCATGCACCAGCAAATATGATCAAGGTAGCATGAAAAGGCAGGAGTGTGGAACAGGCAGGTAATCATTACTTTTAGTGGAAAAACAAATGCAAGTTTTCGGGGTTTAAACAAGTACAAATCTATAAGCCCAAGGGTTTTACTTGTAAGCACCTGTCTCACCTCAGAACCAATATACGCTTTCCCTTGGATGAGTTCAGGAGCAGCATATGCAGGGCTTCCACAACAAGTCATCAGCTCATAACTCAAACCTCCCTGAGAGAAAGATAACCACGTGATAAAAGACCACAAGATGCTGATGTGTGTATTTAAAGGTGATACACTTGTCTTTAGGCATCATTTTTCACCAAGATAATGATTTAACGTTTTTGGCAAAACAGAATATAGAAGGGCAGCTCTCCACCCTGAAAGATATCAAGTTTGTGGTGGTTTGTCCATTCCTTAGACAAAGAGTTAAGGGGCCGAACCCTTTCAGCACATACACAACAGTGCAGGGATTGTGATGATGTACCTTCGGTTTGGCACACAGTCCAAAGTCTATCAGCTTCAAGTTGTGGTCTTCATCAATCAACAGGTTCTCCTGCAGGTTAGAGACACAGGCATTGCAGCACACTTTAAAATAATAAGCTTGAAGAAAAGCAGAGATATTTTGTCATAATTTCTCTTTTGCATCACATGATTAAAAGATCACACTTTCCCATGCACCCAGTTGTGGTTTTTACCGGTTTAAGGTCCCTGTGTGCGTATCCCTGGCTGTGAACGTAGGCCATAGCAGACACAATCTGTCTGAAAAACACTCTGGTCTCCTCCTCTGACAGACGGTCCTTTGCAATGATGTAATCAAACAACTCTCCACCTATACAGTACTACAGGAAAATATCCGTACAGTAATGCCATTTTTCAGAAAAAGCCTAAACACACATTAGCATGATGAATGTGAATACAGAAACTAAAAGGAGGGGAAAACATTCTGCTGCCGGAAACATTCAGGTTTCATTCTGGGTCTGGGTCAACATTCTGGGTTTTTCCCAATTAAATGTAAGTGTTAACAAATCAGGATTGAGCATCCTTGTTAATTGTGGAGTGTGAAGGAAGTCAAACACAGTGATCAGTAAGTTTTCTCTGAATCCATCAGCTGTCATCTGAAAACAATTGAAGTTTTCATCAAGTTTAAAGAAAATTGCTTTCAGACAGAGAACTATTTGTCAGTCTCACATTTGCTTTCCAGTTTGGAAAAGCAATGACCAGCACAAGGAAAAGAAGTCTTCACCTAAAAATACATGATCCAGATATCTACTGGCTTCTTTAGAGCCGAGACACATTGCCCATTATCCTACAGGGTTATGTCATCATTGTAAAGTACCCGATGGATTCCAAGATTTTAGTCTACTTAAAGACGGGCATATTAAGTATTCTACACACTTGTGTACCCACATTAAATTACCAAAGAGCTGTCAAACACATGATTTAAAAAAACAAATACAGAAGTTAGTCAGTGACGTATCTTAAACGCAACTGTCAGTAGTAATAGCTGCCTTGCCTGCAATGTGCAAATCAGCTTTTAATGTTAGTACATCTTCACAAGTCCTATTGTTTCGGTGCAAACCAATGATAACTTGTACTCTGTCAAAGTTTAATGGAAGCAAATAAACAGCTCATGCCATAGTGTTCAAATAAATCATGTCTGACCAAACATGATAAACTTTCTCCAGGACACATCTTTTCTTTTAATTTAGACTTGTGGAGATCTTCATAGATAGCAGCTCCATCACAGTTTCTATCCAAAAAAGGTTTGTAGACTTACTTATAATATGAGTGCAAAAACTGATGTCCACACTTAGTGCCCAACCCTTTATTATTTTACACTAACACATACTGTAGTGTCTATGTATGAATTGGTTTACCTCCAGCACCATGAAGATCTGAGTGGCGGTCTCTATGACGTGGTAGAGGCGACAAACATGCTGATGACTCAGGTTCTTCATGGCTTCAATCTCAACTTTCACGCGGGGCAAATCATCCTAAAGTAACAAAAACATTTACGATTGACTTCTGATGTTTATTGTTTGATTTCTGTAGTTTTGCTTTCATTTTTTCTGTAGAGTACAATTTTTAATCAGAGCAAGAAGATTATGAACCATAAATAAAATATCATTAAAAAAAATCCAAACAAAAACAGCATTTCAGAACAAAAAAATAATTCAAGACAATATTAAGACAAAAATATAATACAGTGCTGTATACCTTTGGTAAAGGGTTTTTGTCTGATATAAAGCAAGACAGTGACATGACAGTTAATTGCAATGGTCCATCAATAAACTGATTTTTTTTTTGTGATTTTGCACACATTACATGTACAGTATTTCATGTATCACTAATATCAAAATTGAGAAAAAGATCTAGACGAACCAAAGCAGTCATCTCAACTCACCCCTAGATCCTTCTTGTTCATGATTTTAATAGCGACCTTCTCTCCTGTCGGGATGTGTCGGCCCAACTTGACTTTAGCAAAGCCTCCTGGAAAAACAGAAAGAGTCTCAAACATTAAAGAGAAGTTACAGCATTTACAGAGCTCCATCACCTGTGGAAACATATCTTACCTGAACCGATTGTCTCATAAACCTCATAGTGTTTGTAGAGCTCTTCGGCTCCGCGGTACTCCGTCTTTTCCACAGGCATCCTCCCGGATTCGCGGTACGAAATGCTCTCTGCAGTTGGACCAGAGAGGCTTTATAGCATCAATGGTTGTATTGAACCCCTGTCAGATCAACTAAAGTGGAAAACGCAAAAACTACCGTCGTACTCAAAACTAAACAACGTTAAAAGTAACGTAACTTCAGCAGAACCTAACGTATATTATTACTGCAACGTGGCAGAACTTTGCTTACCAACAATAAAAACTTACCCGACTTTGGCGATAAAGTCAATCGACAGTCATACACCGTTCAGGACAGCAGTCTTTAAAATGTGTTTGTGACGGTAATTTGAATTTCGCACAGTAACATTGACTCTATTTCCGGTTTCCGGTTTGCGCTTCGTCCGCCCTCTTGTGGTCAGAAATAACACTGCTCATTAAAAAACAGGTGCAGGCAAAACTAACACCTATTTATTATGTAATAATTATAGTGGGAAACGAAATTGTTTATAATTTATTATAATTTATTAGCAAATCATGCCAGAGCAGTTCCAATAGCTCAGTGGAACAGATATGGACATCAAACTCCATATTTTGTTCAGTTTTTGTTGCCTGAAGTTGGTGATTTCAATCCCATCCAGGCCTCAAACGAAACATGCACTACAACCAATAAGGCCCATTTGACTTAAAACTGCTTGTGACCAATTCGGTGGAGTAATGAAAAGGCTGAACAATGCATATAATAATAATAATAATGATAATAATAATAATGATAATAACAATAATAATAATAATAATAATAATAATAATAATAATAATAATAATAATAATAATAATAATAATAATAATAATAATAATAATAATAATAATAGTGGACACACAGAACAGTTATACTACCTCAAATGATGCACCAGACAAATAGAGGCAAAGCATACAGTATACCACAATAGGCAACACCAAACGTGTAGGCCTTTGGTTTGTGGACAGTTTTGGAAAGAATAATATTCAGTAAAATTGCAATATCTCAACATTGAATTCTAAATTAGTCTACTTCCACATTTTTTGCTATATTCATAGAAAGTACTATTACATAAAGTGCTAAGCTTCATGAAACATAAACTTATGAGGACTGACTATTGTATACAATATATTCACAGGAATTTTCCCTGTCAATGTCCTATCATTGTATGCCATATTACTGTTTTGATATATGTATTAGAACATTCTCATTCTGAATTTTTTTCACAGCGAGTCAGAAGGTACACTTATTTTGACAGGTTTCTGTCCATTTATTAGACTTCAAAAAATATTGTATCAAACAGAAATATCCTGAGATGTTAATCCAGTGACAAAACACAGTATGTCATCAAAAAGACAAATGTGGGAATAACTTCTTGAAATGAAGTTAAGAAACCTATTCCCATATATGCTGAAGCTGATTTGGAAGCTTATGGTATCGAAAAATATCACAGGTTAAATCAGTGTTGGATTTGCTTTATATTATTTTTATAATTTCACACACTTTGTGAAAATAAAGCAGGTCTTCATGTTCACACTTGGTGCAACAAGGTTTGACATGAAACATAAAAATGATGACAAACAAAGTCAGCACTATGTGACAAATGAATGATAACACATTTCTGTAAGGTAGTGGTTAGTTGTGCAATTTACCTGTAAACATGAATGCGCATTCATGGGCAGGTATATACAAAGTGTCAGATGGAAAGCCATTATACTTCACCCTGTAGGCATGGTTTTGAAGGAGCTGGCTGACAAGGAGGTGTATTTATAGTGTCAGAAGGTGTGTGTGCCTTCACCTGCACAACCTCACAGGCCTGTAATTAGGAAAAGGTAAGAGGTGAATCCAAAGACCCCTGTCTTTGCGCCACTCATCTTTAAGGATGCAATCACTCTCACTGTAAGGTTTCACCAGAGTGACTGTTGTCTTTTGGTGTCTGTCCTACATCAGTCGCACAGGAAAGGGATACATTACCGCATCTGCCCTTCATAATTGAGAGCAGACCATCTTGAAAGCTCAAGAAAGAGGAAATTTTTCTTCTTGAGTCTTGTAGCAGAACATTCTTCATGCAAGAGAACACATTTGTGGAGTTTTTGTATCTTGGTGCACAGTGAATGGTAATTCACAGCTATGGAAGAATTTCAGTCACTTACTGATGGTGGCCTTTGTTTCTCATGGTTGTTAGGGTGGGAGTTGGTGCTTGAGAAAGTAACTGGTTGTTAAAGGACATCCAGGTGTCAGTGGGATGACAGGACCCCTCATTTGTTTTTGTGTGGCAGCTGGCCTGGTTGGGACTGAGTGACATCAAACAACACACACCTTGAGAAAGAGAGGCCAAGTAAGAGACGGGAGAGGAGAAAATGGACAGGGGAAAGGGAGCCGAGGACAACAAGAAGGAAATGGAGACACAATTGCAGAAAATCAGGGAATTAAAGGGAGAGAAAGTTATATCGGAAACGAAGTAAGATTCTATTGACTATATTGTTAGTGTTCATTTTAAACCCTTTCCCCCCCATTTTTGTCATTTAAGTTGAAGACCCACATCATGTTATATTAGAACACATAAGTATTCCTGAAATGTCTCTTCATTCCCAAATTTGCATGAGCTCATAATATTAACAACATTAAAAAGCATACTTTCAATGTGCTGTAAAATACTATAAATTAGTGGGTGTTCCCCTCTCCTTCTTTTATGAGATGCAACTTTAGAGAGATGTTTTTTACATCCATGAAAAAGTAGAAATGACTTCCATACTTCAGAGAACAAGTTCAGTTACAGTCAATGGTTTTAACAGACAGCAGGCCTTCCATGGCAAAGACCAGCTTGTGATCGTATTAGTGCTTGCCAGCTTTGTTTCACAAGGACTCAAATTCAAGATTGATCCAGACTGACTCATTCCAGAGTCTGCAGAAAAGGATAACAGCTTTATTCTTGTATTAACATGTATGCATATTCATGAAATGCCCTAGCTTGGCATGTAAAGTGTATGTACATGCGTGCATGTATCTATACATGTATCCATGGATGTACAAGCAAACCTTGGTTTTCGAACGCTTTAGACATTGAACAAATTGGAATTCGACCAAAAAATTCGGAATTTTTTTGTCTTAGAAGTCGAACAAAATTTGGAAGTCAAACGCGAAACAAATGCCTTTTTCTTGCCGCTAAGCGCGAGAAAAAAAAGTTAACTGTACTCAATAATTTTTCACTTAATTTGCGTTCCATTGCTATGGTACGAGTTATGGTACTGTAAACTTCTGTCCAAAAGACGATGGTAACTCGTACCTTAGGCTAATCGGATTAAGGTGATGTTTTGTTTTTTCTTTCTTTCTTTCTCGTGTTTGCTTCTTTCTTTTACATTTCTTCGATATGTTTCATTACTATACAATTTGATATGTAAATGACCTTATGAAATAACATATGATGTTGAAAAAAGGTAGTTTTCTAGCATTTTGGAACGGATTAAGACCATTTACAAATAGTGGTCAGAAACCGAGGTTTGCCTATATATATATATATTTTTTTTTTAAATTGTTTTAATTTTACATACTTATTATGATCCCTGAAGGGAAATTAAGACAACACACTCTAGTATCTTTGTTAATCAAACGCATGCATATATACAGTATATTGTTAGTGTGTACAGGCCCATGTAATGCACACAAACACACACAAGGTGGCCTGTAAGCATGCAGGGGGAGGTAGAGTGACGGGCAGCCCCTTAGTGGAGCGCCCCAAATGAACAGCTTGTGAGGGGGATGGCGCCTTGCCCCAAAGGGGCCTCGGCGGTGCTCCGGAGGTGAGCTGACACCTCCAACTGTCAGCTCACACACCGGGTGTTTTTGGGCCAGAGCGGGAATCGAACCGCCGATCTTAGAACACTGACCCACTCTATCACCCACTCACCACCGAGCAACAGAATTCTCAGTATCCCCTGATGGACTTTGTAGCCTCTCAGACTGCTTGTGTCATAGCTCAGTAACTCAGCAGCAGGGTATTCACTACAGGGGACTTGAGTCAGCGATCTGGCTTTATGTCACTGAGGTGGAGAAGGACTAAATAAAATACTTCATGTTTATTACATTAAGATGTAAGTTTATGCTACAATAATGGTTTGTATTGCACAACCCAAAGGGCAGAATATTCACCCAGACAGATGGATACTGGAGGATCACAGTCTGCTCTCACTTATATTGCTACCCTGTGATAGTCTATTTATATTCATAACAGCTTATCCACACATAAATGACTTGCATATCTTTATCTGTTTTAAAAATGAACAAATATACCTACACTGACACATTTATGAAAAAAACAGAAGTTAATGTAGATGAAGTTCTCGGATACTTTCAAGCCTGAGTTATGGGTAATTATGGTCTCAGTTATTTGGCACTGCAAGGGAATTGAGGTCAGAAACATCTTGTTTTTTGTTACACCATACAAACATGGAGCAGTTATGCACAACCATTTACAATTCTCCACATTGCAACATCAAGGTTACAGATATTTACAACTTTCATTTCTCCGTGCTCCCTAACATGAATCAATGGAAAGTTAAAGTGCCAGATGAGCTAGGCTACATTATGTGTTTGGAAGGCTCGAACAGCACCCTGTCCAGAACTGAAACATTCAGCCAGGGGAAAATATATTGTACCCATATGTGTTTTCTCCAAATCATATAAGCACTTTCAAATATCACCATCAGTGTTCCAAAATCCTATTTTGGAAGTGTGTTCCTCTGGGTTTGAGCCATGGCCAGTGGATTTGCAGTGATTTCTGAACATATTTTAGTTTTTCTTTCTTTTAGTATGGTATTGAACTGAGTCACGATAAAACTGACATGCTGCTGGTGCGAATCACTGATGAAGAGGCAGTGATTTACTGCCAAGTACAATTCCATATCGCATAGGTTGTGTCCAGAAAGAAAGATTAGTTTTACCTCTTCCTTATTCCTAAATCAAGTTCACCATTACTGGAAAATGTTTGATTAGATTTTTCACTCTTCTTTCTTCCCAGTATTTGCAAAATGGAGTTTAAAGAATGTAATTAGATGGAATGAACAATAGAAATAAAGTTAAAAAGACATATGGAAAGAGAAGCCAGAGCAGATCGTGAGTGATGCGTATCCCTAGCCTCAAAATTTGGGTGTCAGTTGACAGAGACAGATTTTGGATAAGCTTTTGGATAAGCTTTACACTACAGGAGTGTGTGATCACGCCACAAACACACATTGTGGGCTGTCACAACATTCACACTACGGTGCATTAAATATGATCTCAGCTTGAAGCAACTTCTAAAGACACTTTCCAACCTCTCTACTAGCTCTCCCCGAACGTTGTCTTTGTTCCCCTCCCACACCTCAAGCCAACCCACCCTACAGACACATTAAAAGTGTGTGTATGCTTGCACATGTACGCATACACACTTTTGTGTCCTCCTAACTCAGCGTCTCCATGGCTGGATTGTGGCAGCAGCTCAGCTCCGTGGAGCCGGGTCGAGTCCTGGTCCTCCTCTCCATAGTTCTCTACCTCTGTACAGGTGTTTTTTCATCCAATGCCAAAACCAGAGCCCCCCATCTGGAGGTAAGAAACAATTTATACAAAGCTACAGGTTGTGATTTATCAATTTACACTAGCCTCTTAAGAGCTGTAAGCGATTTATTTATAAGACTTTGTGAATTCAACCTCAATTATACAAATGATGAAAGAATATTTATCATATTTTCTTAAGCTTATTGGAATTTTTACAGCTAAACTCTTGTGTTACAATCAAGCAGCAAACTTGAACTGCACGGCTAACCATCTGTTTTGTTCAGTTGTTACACAATCATTTGCTAACAGATAAAGCAAAATATCATATCATCCAAAAGAAGGAGAGAGATCTATTAGTATAGATTTGATTATGAAAATAACAGAAAAGGAAAATTGCATGTTCACAAAAAAGAGACATGTGCAGAGCGGGATTGGAAGGGATTACAGGAAAGGGTCCTCCACTCAAACCAACTCAAACCAACTGTTGGAGTAAAATGAGTGAAGTGTGGGATTTCCATGGAGAAAATTTGAGAAAAAGAGCAGGAAAATGAACAAGCAGCATTTATGATTAGAATGTTGAAATGCATGCTTGTGATGGTGAAAATGTGACACAGACAGCACATACAGAATCTGCAGCTGTGAACGCATGTAAGCATTTTGAATGTTTGAAGCTCTGGCTTTTGCATGAAAGTGTGTGAATGTGTTTGTTGGCAGCGGTTTCAGGTGGTGACGGGGAATTTTTCCCAACTTTACCTTCGTGTTGGCTACCATAAGATAGCAGAAATTCCTGCAGGAGCATACAACCTCAGGATACAGGAGATGACGAAGAGTCGAAACTACCTTGGTACACGCGCACACACACACGCAAGCACACACACACACACACACACACACACACACACACACACACACACACACACACACACACACACACACACACACACACACACACACACACACACACACACACACACACACACACACACACACACACACACACTTTCATTTTAAATCACCCAAGTGATGATTGAACATGGGGGTTTACTCTAGCTCTGCAGACCAAAAGTGGTGTCTCCATCATCAATGGCAACTGGGTGATTGACAGGCCGGGCATCTTCAATGCTATGGGAACACAGCTGACATACCAGCGACCCAATGAAATCCGCTCGCGGAGTGGCGAGACCATCACTGCACCTGGACCGCTGTCTGAGGATCTGCATGTTTATGTGAGATGCAGTCTGACACACGCAACGCCAAATCTACAAATGTCGACACTGTATGCACGCAGTACAACTTGTGAGACACAAATGAACATTCTCCTATGTGTGATACCCATTTTTTGCTGTCTCTTTGTTGATCTCTCTCACACACAGTTGATTTATCAGCAACCTGGTCCCAGTGTATATTATGAATACAGTTTGACTTTACAAAACCTCCACCCCACCCCTGAGCCAGAAAAATCTTCTGATTTTCTGCACCTGGGTGAGTGCACAAACTAAAAACACAAGAGTGACCATAACTGACCACCCAGTGAAATGTTGTCACACTTAAGTTTCAGATTTCCCCCCAAGGAGCATTACACATAATGGATTCCTCTGATTATTTCTGTCTGTGCTAATGTGTGTGTGTGTGTGTTCAGTTCACATTTCACTGCAGGGACAGGGGAACACCAAAATGTCTTTTCATTTCATTTTCAGCAAAACTGAATTTGAAACTTAATTTTCACTTAATACAGGCAGGCAGCCAAACGTCATGCTGGCAAAGAGCACTTTACCACACGCTGAGACGATAACAGGTCCTCCAGGTCAGATTTAGTTTAATTTAAAAACTTTTCTCTTCATTACAGTGATTTAAGTCATTCACTTTATATATAACACATTAAAAACAGTGGAGTATAAATTCCTCTCTATGATACAGACTACTTTTCGACAATAAGACAAAATGCAATTTGTCTCATTAATATCCATAATGTCACTGTGTTGTTCATTATACAATAAAATATGGTGTGTCAGTAAATATATAATTTTTTAACTCAGGTCATAAGATTTATAGAAGTTTAATCTCCTTGCACAAGAGAAGGAAGTATCAATCAAACAGCCCTGACACATTCACACGGACTTAAGTCTAATGAGTCAAAATTTATTAAATAACCTTAGTGGATCCATTACTGATGAACTCGTGAAAATAATTATAATTATAGAATAGGTATACCTCGGCCTGCATCGTTTTGAGTTACATCGTTCTTGATTATAGGTCATTTAAAAAAAAAAATATACATGGAAAAACAAAAATCGAGTTTACGTCATTTTATTCCACTTCACATCTGTCCGCTACTAAGAATAAGAAGTAATATATTATTAGCCTGTGGTGACCCCCGTTACCCGCAATGTGGAAGAAGTGGCTGAAAATGAGACGACAACATACTAGACGGAATACTGTACTACATGACAAAAATAAAATTTAATTGTTTGTAAACTTAAAATAGAATCACATGAACCAAATAGTATTGAAAATGATCAAGTACAGTACAAAAAAAAGTCCAGTACAGAATTGGGAATGGTTATTTTCAGTTAAGCCTGGAGACAAGTTAATTCGACTTATGTTTCGAGTTACGATGTGTCTCTTGGAACCAAGAAACGATGTAAACCGAGTCATACTTGTATTTAATGTAGCTCTGTCTCCCACATTTATAATTTATGTCTTTTCTTTTACTTGCCTGTTGAATTTGACCTTTCTCTTCATAACTTTCTACTTTCTTGTAGATAAGTATAAGACAATTGGCCCTTCCCACTCAGGTGAGATTGACAAAGGTGACATCAACAACAATCACATCGTCAAGGAGAAAGCCCACCCTAACCAGGTTCCCTCTGGCCCCAGTGTTAACGCTGAGCCTCAGCCTAACTATACCTGGTCAAAGAGCGGCTACACGGAGTGCAGCACAACCTGTGGCAATGGTGACTAAACATATACAATTCAATTCAAAAGAAGAGAATGTGTAAAATTAGATATTTAGATATGTATGTACCAAATCCTCATTTGGTCAAGAGGCACCGATTTTCTCCTGACATTAGAGTAAACCTATACTTATATTGTGTGAGCTTGATGGGTGGATTAGTGGTTAATCAGTCAAATGTGACCCACACAATGGCTTTATTTTCTGTTTATATGTATATGTACAATATGTGACTAACACATTCACATTTTATGTGTTCGTGTGTGTGTGTATGACACAAACTTGTCAGGTAGGCATCAGGTCCTTTGGAAATGTGTTGAGAAAGATTCCCAGAAGACCGTTCCTGCCGACCACTGTGACTCTGCCCTTGAACCAAAAAATCAGGAAGAGAACTGCAACACCCAGCCTTGTCCTGCATAGTGAGCAATACTCACACACACAGCATTCACACATGGGGCTGCGATTCTTAGGGTCTTCATTACCAACACACATTCCACCTATTCTGACTCAGTACTTCAGGGCATTTGATGTCATGTCTTCTGGTAAATATCTCGCAATCTTACTGGCGCCAAGAAGTAGGAAGGCTTTAATGTAATTAACTAAATGTTTGGCTACAAGTCTAATTTTTGAGCCATAGTCTCAGCAGCAGCAACAAAAAAGAATCTCTTTCACAATCTGTTTTTGGAAGAGTTCAAAAACTCTAACATGATACTTGTTGCCCATTTCCCTACCGCTTTCCCACTTCCACAGGTTATGAGTGTTGCTGGAGCCTCTCCCAGCCGACTTACGGGCATGAGGCAGGGAGATGCTCCGGACACTCTCGTCTAAATGAAGTCCAATAAATTTCTTGACACAGATGATTGTTTAATGAGTAACCACATCTTTTGTGATGGTCGGCAAATTGCTCCGTTTTCCATTTATCATGTTCTTTGTTCCCTGTGATTGGCCCACAGCTGGGACATGGGGGAATGGTCAGAGTGCAGCAGGAAATGTGGGCCTGGCACTCAACACAGACAAGTCATCTGCCGTCAGGTCACCCACGTTCACACCAATGGGACAGAGACATCAGTTGCCTTAGCACCAGAGGAGTGTGGCTTAACTGATAGGCCAGAGACCAAATCAATATGTCAGCTGAAGATATGCAGCCAGTGGGACATTCGATCTGAGTGGACCCCAGTGAGAAGACACACACACACACACACACACACACACACACACACACACACACACACACACACACACACACACACACACACACACACACACACACACACACACACACACACACACACACACCTTTTCCATAAGAAAATACAATAATAAATGATAGAGTCCTGTATTCCAAATTAGATAGTTAAATACGTATTTAAAAACATGGTAAAAAAGTGACTTTTCAGTTTTTTGTAATATTTTAGGTATTCTACCATACATCTTTAATAAGTTGCATTCATTTGTAAACAGCATGTTATTGTTGAGGTCATCTGCCGTTAATTTTAGATACATGTATGACTATGTAATATTTGACAGTACAAAGGATTTATTGTTAATAAGGTGATCATTTTGCATAAAGGGGTTTAATCTGAAAAAAATGAATAATAACTACTAGTTAATAGTGCAAAATGTATTTTGAGATGTAGTAAAGCATAGTTAAACAAAATGCTTTTGTAAATGATTAAGATGTTAATCCTCAGTCACTACCTTGATAGCTACATTTAACTTCTTCCAACTAAAGATAAATTTGTGTGCCAGTCAGTGACAGATTTTTACTCATTACATATCATTTTAACTTTTGATATCAATGAAAATGTACATTTCATTATTAAAGACATCTTTACCTCTTGATTCATGCCACACTTTTCCTACTCACCATCATCCAGTGTTCAGTACCATGTGGGGTGGGTCAACGCAGCAGAGAGGTAGTGTGTGTGAGCAACCAGGGCGACGTGGAGAGGGATGACGAGTGCAACATGAAACTGAAGCCAGAAACACTACAGAACTGTGACATGGGAGCTTGTGCACGCAGCTGGTTTACCTCACTCTGGAGCCAACGAGTAAGACAGTCGAATATGTATGTGCATGTGGGTGGATGGGTTGGGAAGGAATGCCTGAGAGGATGGGGAACGTCAAAAACTTGAAATGACACTGATTCAGACAGCATGTGTGTGTGATATCTCAGTGCTCTGCAGAGTGTGGCCGAGGGAATCGAACCCGGACGACTATATGCCTGATAGATCATGTGACTGATCTCCCACTGGGCAGCTGCGAAGGGGAACGCCCAGCAGAGGTTACATCATGTGACGCAGGCCCCTGCCAAAACCGACTGGAGTGGTACACTGGCCCCTGGGGTCAGGTAGATTACATTCAGCCACACACATTATGAAAACATTATACTTTTTTTTTTTTAATTTAAATGTGTCTTCACATTTGTGAAGTGTTCTGCAGAGTGCGGGAATGGCACAAGGGCCCGGAGCGTGGCCTGTATTTTCAACAACAACGGCCACGTGGAGGTTGTGGGCCAGCATAAATGTTCCACTCTCCCTAAACCCATCACTGCTCAACCTTGCACCCTGAAGCAATGTGGTGTCCAGTGGTATGTCACAGACTGGAGTACAGTAAGTGTCCAGGAATAAAGTTTAAAATACAACTATTAATCCCTCCTCAACATCATTATGTAATGGTAAAAAAAAAAAAATCTACTCAAGTCCTGCTTAAACTTTATTCTGTAGATTTAAATTACACGTTTTCATTAGCATCCAGTGAATATGAGGGACATACTTTTCTGAGACTGATCTTAATGAACTTTTAACGAAAACTCATTAAATTAGTAACACAAAGAGGCCTATAAAACTGAGAACATATAAAACCATACAAATCATACATTACTCAAGAGACACACTTAGACAATACAACATTATACACAATCGAATTTAGTGTGTCCCTGTCAGCATTGATCGCAACAGTAATCCTATTCCTCATAGCCTGTTACAACCTCCAGATAATGTTCAGTAGAATGGCAGCCCAGTCTTCTGTCAGCAGCGTGGAGTTGCTGCTGTTGTGTAACAGCTAGCAGTCACCACCCTGGTGACTTGTCAGGTGGATCGTCATATGTCCAGCGTGCCAAGAACACATCCTGGTCTTGGTCAATCTCAATCTTTGATCGTCTTTATAGGGGTGATATTGCATAACAACAGTCCTTTGGGATTAGTTTGGTAAAGGCATCATGGGTATTCCCCCCCTCATATAACAGCTGTACATGCGAAAGTCACTCTTGTCTTTGAAAATACCAGTTTGTACATTATAACCTCAAATGCCAACAAAGTTCTGCTAAACGTTTATTTGGGCTGGGGTTAGTGTGACACTGTTTCTATGTGGCCCTGCCATCAACTGGCAACTTGTGAACTCCTGCCACAGGTAAGCTGGTATGAGGCTCCAGTCCCCGTTGCGACCCTGCACAGGATGAGGAGTTACAAAACATGAATGAAAACATACTAATATATCCTTTGTTTCTGTGTGTTTGAGAGTAGCTTCAAAATCATGGTGAAGTGTTGCCTACATTCACAGCCCTGATGCTGTGTGCATAACTCTGCTCTCTCTGTCACATCAGTGTTCACGCTCCTGCAACGGTGGATATCGTGTGCGTGAGGTGCGTTGTCTGACAGATAATATTACCTCAAGTGACAGTTGTGACCCCAGTCTGACGCCTGAGAGCCGAGAAGAATGTAACAAACAATCTTGTTCACCTGAGAAAGGTAAGACTGCTGAGCAGTGCTATGCTACTGCCAGACCACTGCATAGTGTATGTACTTTTTACACTCTAGGTTTGATACATGGGCCAATGTGTGAGGAATTTCAAGAGAGGGATGAAATCTTAAGGGGTACTTTTTGTAGCTTGATGTATCAAGGAAAATCAAACATGAACAACTCAAGTGTCAACATTTGAAACTGTGCTACAGTCCATCCAGAAGTGAGCCTGGCTTGAGTTCTCAAGTTACACATGTAAACGCTGTGTGTGCTTATTCTCTTGGGTACTTAAAAATCAAAGGAGTAGAAAAGGACATTCAGCCTAGTTTTCTCTGCCAGAGACACTCTAGTCATGTCAGAGAAATTGAAGTGACTCGCCAGACTATAAAATAACATTCTAAAATAAAGAGAAGATGAACCTAAATAACTAGCAAGTGTTATAAAAAACACCAAAAACATCTGTTCGAAATTATTTTTGAACTTTCGAGTGTGGAAATCAAATTTCATCCTCAATTAACCTTAGAAGGAAATGTTGGCACACTTTCATCCCAGATGCAGCACTGATTCTTCAGACCTAGATTTTACATTTTGAATCGAAAGCTTGAAAACTCTTCACTTGATTTCAACAGATTATGTCATGGAATGTTGTATTGCTGACTGTGTAAAGTCTTTACTTACTTCAAATCTGCTTAATCACTTTTTTGTCAGCTTTGTGTAAAGAAGATCACATTTAACTTAAGAACCTCCTCTTTTAAGGGTGATCAGGCTGAGAATAAACTGTAGCGAGTACAAAACAGTCACAAAAGTGCATGGGTAAAACACAAGTCACAGACTGCAACATCCCACAACACCCCTGAATTCAAAATTTTACCCTGACCTTCCTGCATAGGTCAAAGATCACCGCGGATTCACACATAAACTGATAACCATGCACGCACACACTCATATCTACAATTTGGTATCACCAATTTACCTAAGCTGCATGTTTTTTGAGGTGGGAGGAAGCCGGAGAACCCGTAGAGAACTCGCGCAGACACGTGGGGAACATGAAAAACTTAAGAGCGGGACTCCAGCAGGGAACTGTCTAGCTTTGCAGCAACAGCGCTACCCACTGCGCTACCATGCTGCCACTAATTTACAAATTTTACAAACCAAATAAAAACCACCTTACACTTCTAAGGATAAGCAGTTGTAGATGGTGATAGATTAAAAATGTATTTCACATCTTACCCTTCTGACAGAGTTTGTGCCAACACTTCCACCTTGATAGAACCTTGGTCTGTGTTCAGGCTGTGGCGACTAAAAAATTGAGACTCGATTTAGCCTTACCTCTTCCATTATTGTCACCTTCTCCTGCTCGTTTCTCTTTTCCTTCACAGATCCGTCATGCAGAGACCAGTTTCCCAACTGCATGGTGGTGGTTCAAGCCCGCCTCTGCATTTACCCGTACTACAGGAGTGTCTGCTGCACCTCTTGCTCCCATGCCCAGAAAACTTACTCCAACCGAATTCAAAAGAAGCAAATTCGCAGGTGATGGTGCAACTTCAAGACAACTCAGGCTGAAAAAAACAGCGCTGTGGTTTGGCAATATGTCATTCAGTGTCCTGACCTGAGTAATCAGCTGCTTCCTTTTATATTATGAACATGTGTGGATACAAATACAACACCACAACATGAATATTGCTAGAGATCCTGGTTCACTTCAAAGCTGAAACCTTCTTGATCACTGACATTGCATATTTCAGTGAGAAACGACAGGTTTTCAGATTAGATTGTCAGTAAAACTTGACCACATCACGCTTGGATTTTGTATATTTATTCTTAATAAAGATTACAAAGCTTCTGTCAATCACCTGTCATTTGTTGTATTATTTCACCGAATAACAAATCAGAGTTGGAGGACATGTGATCTCTCATGCTCATTTTTTGGGAAATTTAATAAATATGCAACAACAGATTTTAATGACTTGGAGGGGTGGTTCTTCAGCCATTCAGTGATATAAGATTTTATATCACAATCTTAAAACAAAACAAAAAAAGAACACACAATAATGGTGAATGAGCAAATCAAATTTTCCCATAGGTATAAAAGTGAGTGCCAATAGTTGGCTCAGTGTGATTAACTGGCAGCTTTTCCTGGATGTAGTGGCGTGAAATTTTGTAATTTAAACAGAACTGACAACATGTTGAACATTTTCACGATGCACATTTAATTCATGTACCACCCACATTAACTTTGTATGCATTCAACATAGTTATGGCATTGCTTTAATGGGAGAGTGAGGCTGACAGCATGTAAAGGCCATAATTCAGTCACGAGAACATTAAGTACATTAAAAAAAAAAAACCCTGAAAGAACATTACTGTCAAATGGACATTGTATTGTCTCCCATGGAACAAATGAAAAATACATTTGGGACACTTTCATACACACTCCAAATGTAGAGCTATGATAATTTTGATGTTGCCAGGTTTTGTTTTGTTTTTTAGATCTGTGAATGCAAGGCTCTTCTGGCAGGTCCACACAGCAGGCTGGAGAGGATGTGCGAAAGGAAACGCATCCTAAGGATCAGCCTACACCTTTGGCATTGAGGAATGCAGAGTTCACATTCACAAATAAGGTCTTAACTAGATTGCTCAGACATTAATTCAAAATCATTCAAGGCTCATTTTTCATGCCAATCAATCCTAAAAAAGGTTTTTAAAAAAAATATATTTCAGATGTCAGCTGGGGTCTTGTAAACAGAAACAGCGTCTTGCTTATTATGCTTTTATTTCTGGTTAGCTCTTTTTTTTGCTTTGTCCTTGGCAATGGGTATCAGATAAGTTTGTTACTTGAGAGTTTAACGATAGGCTTGCTAAAAACATATTCATTTTTTTACCCAAACCCCCTTATTGTCTCATCTACACAAGTCAGTTCTGAAAATACAACAGCAAGTGACATTTTCCACTAAATTTTCATTGTGAACAAAAAATATATCTCACCTCCTATCTGATTTGTTCATCTTATCAGATGCAATAACTGGTTTGTTTTCTTTGTAGCATCGTACCAACATTCACTGATTTCAATATTGTAGAACTTTTACAAAGACATAAATAGGTTACAATACAGTAAAAAATACAAAATAAAGTTGATATACTTTCTTCATATGTGATAATTTACCAAAAGCAAACCCAAAAAACGTATCCTTGACACAAGAAAAAAACAAAACAGAATTACCCCCTGAGGTGAAAAATGATAAATGACTAGCCATGTCTCAAACCAGAGCTTAGTCCCAAGTAACACACTACTTTTAAGTTATTCATGAGTAGTGTATCATGTACAGGAGGACAGGCTAAAATGTGGTTGTCCTGTGTGATACAGTCAATGTGTATTATTTAAGTGTACTAGTTTGGGTTTTACTATACTAGAGACACTTTAAGCTGAGAAAAAATTGAAGGCACGATTATTTGAGGCATAATACCAACTCTAGAATCAAACAACAGTTGTGGTATCAAGAAAATAAGATCCAGAAAAGAAACAAAATAGGTAAGAGAGGTTTACAGATCATGTACATGTATTGCCAAATGTATTCGCTCATCTACCTTGATATCACATTCCTAATCCATAGGGTTCAATATAATGTTGGTCTACCCTTTGCAGCTATAACAGCTTCAACTCTTCTGGGAAGGCTGTTCACAAGGTTTAATAGTGTGTTTATGGGAACTTTTGACCATTCTTCCAGAACTGCATTTGTGAGGTCACATGCTAACGTTGGACAAGAAGGTCTGGCTCTCAGACTCTGCTCTAATTTAGCCCAAAGGTGTTCTATGGGGTTGAGGTCAGGACTCTCTGCAGGCCAGTGAAGTTTATCCACACCAGACTCTGTCAACCTTGTCTTCATGGACCTTGCTTTTTGCACTAGTGCACAGTCATGTCAGGAGAGTGCCACCTCCAAACTGTTCCCACTATGTTGGGAGCATGGAACTAAGGGGCCAAGCATAGCTCCTGAACAGCCCCATACAATAATCCCCCCTTCACCAAACTTAACACTTGGCACTGCAGTCCGACAAGTAGCATTCTCCTGACAATTACCAAAGCCAGACTCGTCCATCAGATTGCCAGAAGTGATCTCCGTCACTCCAGAGAACGTGTCTCGACTATTCCAGAGTCCAGTGGTGGTATGCTTTACAACTCCATCCACTTTTCATTGCACTTGATGTATGGCTTGGATGCAGCTGCTCAAACATGGAAACCCAATCCATGAAGCTCTCTGCACACTGTTCTTGAGCTAATCAGAAGGCCACATGCATTAAATGTGGACGTCTGTAGCGATCAACTCTGCAGAAAGTTGGCGACCTCTTTGCACTACGTGACTCAGCATCCACTAACTCCATTCCGTGGTAAGTTTACGTGGCTTACCACTTGTGGCTGAGCTGCTGTCGTTCCTATACACTTCAACTTTGTTATAATCCGACAGTTGACTGTGGAATATTTAGGAGCGAGGAAATGTCACAACTGGATTTGTTGCACAGGTGGCGTCCCATCACAGTTCCACTCTGGAATTCACTGAGCTCCTGAGAGCGACCCATTCTTTCACAAATGTTTGTAAAAGCAGTCTGCATGTCTAGGTGCTTAATTTTACACACCTGTGGCCATGGAAGTGATTGGAACACCTAATTCTGATTATTTGGAGGGGGAGCGAATACTTTTGCCAATACAGTGCGCCCTCACGCATTCACGTATCACGTGATACCGTACGCACATTCTATTTTCTGACGTCATCAGGAAGTGCGCTCCATTCCGCGAGGTCTCGGACTTACGTGAGACACAAAAGTGCTTTAAACCGTCGATAAGAGTGGGGGAAAGGTAATACAGATGGAAGGTGTTTTGAAATCAGTAGGGGTTTATAAATGTTTAAATTAATGTAAATAATAAGATAAATAGTTCCTTTTTGTATCGCGAAATTTGTTAATCGCGTGTGGTTCCCGGAACGCATTAACCACGAGGAACAAGGGCGCACTGTATACTGTATGTTGTAGGTCTGAAAAGGACGAGGCAGTGAACCACATTAAGGCCAGATTGTACAGTCAGGACAGTCCAACAGTAAAGGTGACATTGGCCCGGACAAATCACACAGGTTTGCAATACGTCAGTTTCAATACCACAACCTTTTCCTATAATTTTTCAAAGCCGGGCTCACTAAATAGACATTTCTTTCCTCAAGGTTAAGTTAGCTATATCAAACAAGGTCTTTTTGCTCTTTTAGAGGTTGTTATTATGTACAATAATAAATGTATGTTACAAGAATATACATGGACTTCAGTCTATAATGTTTCAGTAAGGAGTACATCCAAGCATTCAGGGTGAGGACTTTGGCTTTGAAAAGTTAGTCTACATTTACACATATATGAAACACATGTAGAAAATGCACCATAGAAAAAGGATATGGAAACAATAAAAAATGAAATGGACTAAATGGCAGACACACACTGATCTACTGTCATGACCGTTTGCTCAGACAGAACCATTTCCTCTCAGTTTACAAAATAAAAGTTTTCAAGTTTCACCTTTTCATACCCTTCACATTCTATCTGTGATCACAGACTCGCTCAGGGTTGAAACAGAACAAGAAATACAAAAAGGAGCAAAGACTGAGGTTTGGAGGGCTCCAAGGTCTAAAGTTCAAGTTTGTCATTCCTCCTGTGCAAGTCAATATAAAATGCTACAACTCAACTTGTACAATTCTTTTGTCTACAAGACAGGTTCAGGGCAGGCCAAGTCCCCCGTAGTTCACTAAATAAAAAAGGGGCTCGGATATTGGCAGGACAACTCACTCAATCAGTGACCCAATACAGTCTCCACTCTGTATTTTGTGTTTTATGATTTTGACCAGCTCTTCAACCCCCTCTGTCTTCATGGCAAGGAAGAGCAACTGTGGGAGTCTGCACCATTACATTAAGAACCAATACATGATCTCCATCCTTTGTCTCTGACTGCAGAAGAGTCACCACCCTGCTCTACTCTAACACGCCATTCCTTACTCTTTAGTTCCTATGACTTTGGCTGAGGTTGGCTATTTCATTTGTGGTTGTTGTTTTTTTTGTGTGTCTCTCTCACTCACTGTCAGTCTCCAAGTCTGAGTCAGACCACTGCACGGGACTCAATTTCCCATTTCGCTGGGCATACTCGATGACCGCTGTGTAGCAGAAGTAGTACTGATCCCACGTCTGGATGCTGAAAGCCCTCTGTGTCCGCATCCGTCGCACCGTCTGACGGACATCTACTGTGCCAATGTCCTCCACCCTAGACAGGCAGATGTCCAGTGTGCAGAATGTTCCTTATTGGACAACAGTACAGAAAGCATGAATAGAAAGGTTAAGGTTAACTAATCATACAATTGTACAAAAAATTTGTCCATGGGATGAAGCATTTGGATACTCAAAATATGCATCACGTGCTATGTTTAAATTAGAAAAATAATTAATAAAATTATTAATTCCCTTATTTCAGAAAGCATCTTAGTCAGAAAGTAATTGTAGAACTTCTGTTTGGAAAACACTTTTTTTTTTAACGTCCAAAAAGAATTCCGTCGCAAACATTTTAAAAGGAAAACAATGCTTTGTATGCATACTGAAACTAATGTATTGTAATGAACATCCATCCATCGACTGCTTGTCCGTAGTCAGGTCGTTGGGGCAGCAGCTTCAAAAGGGGGCCCTAAACTTCCCTTTCCCCGGCCACATCCACCAGCTCTGACTGGGGGATCCCAAGGTGCTCCCAGGCCAGTGTAGATATAACCCCTCCACCTGGTTCTGGGCCTGCCCCGGCGTCTCCTCCTAGCTGGATGTGCCAGGAACACCTCCCCAGGGAGGCGCACCAGAGGCATCCGTACCAGATGCCCAAACCACCTCAACTGACTCCTTTTCACAAGAAGGACCAATGACTCTACTCTAAGCCCTTTGCGAATAGCAGTGTTTCTCAACCTATCTATAAGGGACACACCAGCTATCTGCCTGAGAAAGCCCATTTCGGCAGCTTGTATCCACAATCTCGTTATTTCGGGCATGACCCATCGCTCATGACCAAAGGTGAGGATAGGAAAGAAGACTGAACGGTAGATGGAAAGCTTTGCATCTCGGCTTAGCTCCCTCTTTGTGACAACAGTGCGGTAAAGTGACTGCAATACCGCTCCTGCTGCCCCAATTGTCCATCCAATCTCACGTTCCATTGTTCCCTCACTCATGAACAGGACACCCAGATACTTAAACTCCTTCACTTGTGGAAGGACCTCATTCCCCACACGGAGAAGGTTTTTCACTGGCTTCCTGCTGAGGACCATAGCCTTTGATTTGGAGGTGGTGATCCTCATCCCCGCCGCTTCACATGCGGCTGCAAACCGGACCAGTGAGTGCTGCAGGTCACAGGCCAATGATGCAAACAGGACTACATCATCTGCAAAAAGCAGCGATGTAATCCTCAGCCCACCAAACTGTAAACCCTCCTCACCCTGACTACACCTCGATATCCTGTCCATGAAAATCACGAACAGAATTGCTGGCAAAGCGTAGCCCTGGCGACTTGGAACAAGTCCGACTTACTGCCGAGAACACGAACGCAGCTCTCACTTTGGACATACAGGGATTGGATGGCCCTAAGGAGATCCCCCCTCACCCCATACTCCTGCAGTACCTCCCACAGTATATCCCTGAGGACCCATTTGTACGCCTTCTCCAAGTCCACAAAACACATGTAGACTGGATAAGCATACTACCAAGCCCCCTCTAGGATCCCTGCGAGAGTGAAGAGCTGGTTCATTGTTCCACGACCAGGACGGAACCCACATTGTTCCTCCTCAATCTGAGGTTCGACAGTCGGGCGGACCCTGCTTTCCAGCACCTTGGAGCAAACTTTACCAGGGAGGCTGAGGAGTGTGATGCCCCTGTAGTTGGCACACACCCTCTGGTCCCCCTTTTTAAAAGAGGAACCACCACCCCAGTCTGCCACTCTTTTGGCACTGTCCCAGACATCCACGCAATGTTTAAGAGGCGTGTCATCCACGACAGCCCCTTAACACCCAGAGCCTTCAGCATTTCCAGGCGAATCTCATCAATACCCGGGGCTTTGCCATCGTGAAGTTGTTTAACTACCTTGGTGACTTTGCCCCGAGAGATTGATTCGAATCCCCCTTTATCCTCCAGCTCTGCCTCTGCAACAGAGGACTGGTCAGTTGGGGTAGTTGGATTCAGGAGTTCCTCAAAGTGTTCCTTCCACCGAGCGACAACCTGTTTTCCCCTTCTGAGGTGTCGGACAATCTTCCAGAACAACTTTGGTGCCGTCCGATAGTCCTTCTCCATGGCCCTCTGTTTTGCCTCCATCACAGCCGAGGCTACAATTCTTTTGGCCTGTTGGTACCCTGCAACTGCTTCTGGAGTCCCCTGGGACAACATGCACCTGAAGGCCTCTTTCTTCAGTCGGACGGCTTCCTTGACCAAAAAGGGGGGCAACCCCATTGTTTGCGGGTTACCGTCCCTTGAAGCACCCAAGACCTTGAGACCAAAGCTCTCAGCTGCAGCTTCAGCAATGGAAGCTTTGAACATCGACCATTCAGGTTCAATGTCCTTAGCCTCCACAGGGATGCATGAGAAGCTCCTTCGGAGGTGTGTATTGAAGACCTCATGGACAGAATCCTCCTTCAGATGTTACCCGTTCACCGGCACTACTCGTTTGGGCTTACGAGGTCTATCCAAAGGTTTCCCCCGCCAGCAGACCCAACTCACAAAGGAGTCCCCTACAAGGATCCCGGGAAGGACCCCATTTAAGGACCCCAAGAAGGCAGAATACTCCGAGCTGTTATTTGGTGCACACACACAAACAACAGTCAGTTTTCCCTCCCACAGCCTTAATGGGTAGGGAGGCAACCCTCTCATCCACTGGGGTAAACTCCAACACAGCAGCGCTCAGCCGGGGGCTTGTGAGTATCCCCAGACCCGCCCTGTGCCTCACCCCTGACGCAACTCCAGAGTAAATCAAGGTCCAACCCCTATCCAGGAGTTTGGATCCAGAAACAGGCTGTGCGTGGAGGTAAATCCCACCAGATCCAACTGGTAACGCTCCACCTCCAACACAAGCTCCGGCTTCTTCCCTGCCAGTGAGATGACATTCCACGTCCCCAAAAGCCAGCTTCTGCCACCTGGGTGTGGTCCGTCGTGACCTCCTGTCTTCACTGCCACCCATATGGCAGCGCACCTGACGCCATCAATCTGCCCTGCGGGTGGACCCACCACCCACAGGGCAGATTCATGGGGTCATGAATGAACACTGAAATATTTAAAATGATTTCCAACTTTGCTGACATCTTGCAGAATTTTTTTGTATACTGTAATACGACAACTGCATGGCCAAGACATCCACATAACAAGGAAAGTCTTTACATTCACACAAATACTTAATAAAGCCGCCAACAAATGGTTTGTAAGTTCAGGGAACACCATAATGATACACATGCTTACCTGTACGGCCAATACCAGCACTGCAGTGCACAACCACCGGGGGCCCCCCAGGAGGCCCTGTCCAATTGGAGCCCAGGCTGCGGACTGCGGCCTCTCGCTTCTGAAGTACATGCTCACGGAAGTCCAACATAGCTGAAGCACTTTTGGGCACCCCAAAGTCTGGCCAACTAACATAGAGGTAGTGGAACACCTCCCGTCTCTCTCCAGACTAAGGAAAGTTCGCAAAGTTCCAAATAAAACCAGAGCAAGATCATAAATTTTCTTTTGAACTGACAGTTAAGTTTTCTAACAATATCATATGGAATTACACTACATATTTAAATACAATTTCAACAATGTATAAATCTGTCACACTGAGTTGATGTGACTCACCTGTGTGTTGTAAAGTTCAAGATAAGACAGTTTAAAGTCCTGAAACACTTGGATGTGTGTGCTCCTGACCAAGAAGAAGCCATACTGCTCAGTCCTGCCCACCTCAAGAGGCCAGTACTGCCCACACTTGACACGGCCACGTTCCACCACTCTGAGACACACATTTTTATCTTTGTCATCAGCCCATCAAAGGATATGTTACTATTTGGAGTACTGCTTCTGTACACAAGCACGTCATAAATATCAAACACACAGTTTACTTCAGACATCAGAGGAAAACAAGCCTCACCTGGTGGTCATAATAATAATAAGTACCATCTGTTCCCACACCATGCGCCAAAAGTCACCAAATGTCTTTGGTAAAGGACCTGAGGGATACAAAATTCCATCACACCACGGTCACAACAACCTACATCATACATGGAGGAAAAACAATAGAGGACCACAGCTTGTATCCGCGGCTGCTCTCACCCTGAGTTGCGATGTAGGCGTTGCCTCTTTTGTACCCATCCATGAAACTTGCATTTATGTAATCTGTTGTCTGCAAAAAAAACACAAAACGAAACAGATAAACAAACATAATTAGAGTGAAAGTCACTCTTACATAAAAGGCTCTGCCAGCTCCAGCAGAAGGAGAATGGATATTTTTAACAGAACACAGCCCACAAAATCTCCGACTTCTCTGTTGAAGGCCAGTCACAGGCCTTACACTATTTAAAAATGTCAGAGTAACATGAAATATTAAAATATAAATTACTAGAGGGAACAAGTGGAAATTGCACAATAAAACAAAAATATCAGACTTCGTTTGTTTTCTTTTTTTTCTTTGCCGTCACAAGAAAACAAACTGCTGTGTCAGACGAAGCCATAAAGGCTCTGTGTGTATGGGATGGACGAACGCGAAGACGAAGGCCGCTTTGGCGTTACAGTCCGGCCATCCAGGTAGACGTTGGCTTCGTGAGTTCGGTCCTGGTGAATAAAGCATCGGCGTTCCCCACACGACAATGTGAGGTTCGTCACAATCAAAGAATATTAACCGCTATGTTTGACAAACCCAAAACGGCTCCATAAGTGAGAGACATGGACAAATGTGAAGACCAGAGCTAACTCAGCTAAAGACCCAAACTTCCAGTTAGACGCCGGAAGTGTGACAGCGTGAGGTTATCAAATGAGCTTATTCAAATATATAGGCGGGGATACTTAATGAATAGACTTAATCGATCTTAACTTTTGTCAGGTAATCACACTCATTTCGCTGTTAAGGCCAACATTTCATCCCAAGCTTGCACTTGGTGTGAACGACCACTTACAACCTAACCTTTCATACATTTTGCAATAACTATTGCCATTTGTAAGAAAAATTTGCTCACTTTATGACCAAAATAACAGATGGAATACACAGATGATGAAAAGTAACTTTTGTGTTTGCATTAAATGTGCCTTCCTTCATGCAGGCCTCCTTTATTTATATGAAGGTTTGTGTGTGTTCCTGGATATGTGTAACATTTCCTTCCTTCTCACCTGTTACCAGCCTTGTGGCCGTCTCTCTCCTGTCTTTTAGACACAGCCAACAAATACAAGAACTTAATATATAAACACAATCACTTACATTAGTGATACTATTTCTAATAGATCATCAAAAATAATTTCTTGCAAAATTTGGTGACAATAAATTGGTCGTAGTCATCTGTGTTGCGATACGCTTTGTGTGACCAGCTCCATGATGTGCACCTAAAACGAAACGTGGGCAGTGCTTCTTAGTGTTTCAAAAAAACCTGTTTTCATGATATGAGCCCAAAACAAATGTTGTTGTCAAGCACCTCTATGTCACACAGTTTGTATCTCAATCCCTACCACTAACCACTCAAAAAATAATGAAGTTGGAAGATTAAAATTTACCAACACTTATGAAATCATCTGACAAAATTACTGATGAATTGTTTATTACCTCATCCTCGTCATCACTGAGCTGGCAGAGTCGCACTCGGGAGTGATCCAGGCAGAGAACATCGCTGTACCTATTTTTTAACTGATTGGACAACTTCCTGTGAAGGAGGAATCAAAAATCATTTGATGTGTCTGCCTATCACATAATCTGTCACCTGGAGAGATCGAAAATACAGCAAGGGACCAGCACACAGAGAGAAAAGAAAATAGCAGATAAGTACATGGTGTCATCTCTTACTTGGAGTAGTCAAAGGTGCCTGCTGGAGGCTCTTTGCGGATCTCCTCGTACTCCTGATAGATCCCCCTCTTTTTCTTCCTTTTGACATGCTCCACCAACTCACGCAGTGTCATGCCTCCCGGCTCTGGCATGTGGATTGATGTTTCCATATAATGGTCGTCTTCATCAGGACCACGTGTTGAAGACAGTGCCGGACATTGAGAGGAAGGCTGGTGGTGAGAAGGGCGGGGTAAAGATTTCTGGGGCAATGGAGGCACCCCTTCCTCTCCTCCACTATCTTTCTTGTCTTCCTCTTTGATATCCTCATTCTGGGACGCATGAGCAGAGTCTGTGGTCTTGCCATCCACTGCATCCCCATCATCTGTATGGGACAACGGTGTGTCAGGGGGTGTGTCTGACTGGGGAGGTGCTTGGCGGGCACGACCATTCATGTTAGCATTGGGGCTTGAGCCACCAACGACTACATTGGCCCCAGTTACAGCTGAGCCATTCCAGTGCTGGTGGCTCCCCTGCAGCCTGTTGGTAGCATTCTGCTGGTACTGCCCCAGGCCTTGAGTCCTGCCCTCCAGCACTCCACAGTGGTTTTGAGGGTTAGCATTACTATCATCGTAGCAGTTTGAATTAGCCACAACTAGCTCAGAGCCCAACTGAGTGTTTATGTGGGTATGGGACTGGGTAACCCCTGCACTTGTGTCACTGCACTCCAAGTTGTAGGAGTGTAGCAGGCTTCCCACACAGTCATGTGTGTCATGTTCTTGTGTGTTCCCCCGAACAGTGTTGGCATGAATGTTAACACAAAATTGGATCCAGGCCACATGGCTGTACTGGGATGTCCCACCCAGGTGTTCCGGGAGAGAGGAGACTGGGATGTGACTGGCCAACTCATGAGCCCTCACTGTGCACACCTGGTTAACAGAGAAGGACAAAATCATGTCACATGTCAAAGTGCAGGGAAACCCCTCCAAACTGCAATTGAAAAATTATAGGTGCATACCCTTTCTCGCAGCTTCTCCCGTACAAACAGACGGAGAACTGCAAAAGGTGCTCTAAACCAAAGAGGTGATGACACAATGAAGACGCACTTTAGACGAGCAGGAAAGGCCCCCTGGGAAACACAGAAGTCAGACAAAATGATGAAAGTGGTTTTATGAATTACAAATCAGAGAATCAGTGAATCAGAGTCTTTATTTGTCATGCTGACACACGTTTACATATGACAGTACGAAATATGTCTCTGAAGGTCCCAGTAAGCCTGGTCAATAAATAAGATAAATAAGATAGAATAAGATAAATAGGATAAGTTAAGTAAAAATGTAAGATAAATAAGAGAACAGAGAAAAGTTAGGAATGCTAGATATACGGTAGTTCTTTGTATACGGTACAAAGAATTACAACCAAAATTTGAAGGCAAGCAGAGAGAGAAAATCAGGGAATGATCCTCATAGTCACCTTGAGCAAATTGAGGATCTTGACACAGAGCTCATAGTCAAAATTGCCATAGCTGGAGTTGGTCATGTCATAGATAAATATGAGTCCATCTCTTTGAGTTTGTACACTGAAAAGAAATGAACAAGACAAGATATTCTGTCAGATGAGAATGTTTAAAAAAATAATGACATTGAGTGACTACATTTTTTATTTTTGTCTAGCTACTTGTAGGAAAACAAAGAGTAAAGACCCATAGTCAGAAAAACAAACAAACAATGCCATTTGGGAACCTGACCCTATAACAGTTACATTTATCAGACATACGTATAAAAAAAGGTTTGGTAATTACCACTCTATGGCTTTGTCCAGCTGATAGATGATAGCCTGCAGCACAGCTTTGTGGGTGGTGACGTCTGGCCGATGGAGACGAGCAGTGAAGAGTGCCAGAGCAGCACCCTTTGCATCACGGCCAGGCTGGGAGAAAGATTCACAAATTATTAAGTGCAGACATGTTTTAAACGAGTTGAGCTTTGTTTATTTAGACCCAAATACAAGCATGTATTTGGCACAACACAAACACACAAACTTCTTTTCTCAAGACATTTCCCTGTAGACTTGTAAAATCAACCTGCAGATACACTGTAAGATTGAATCAATCCTTACCAAGACTGTAAATTTGCCACTCAGCAGCTCAGAGCGGAGGGGCTCCTCGTCAGGGTTGATATTGATGATGCCCTCTTTGATTCTTGTGTTCTAATTTTGATAAATGACATCAGAGATAGGGCGTTAGAGAGCAATGAAAATACTAAGCAAATACAACAACAAAAAAAGAAAGTTAATGTGTGTCGCGCCCCGAACAGACCCAAACAGAAACCTTAGTGGAGCGGAATCCTCGATTACAGCACAGGATGCTGCTTTTCATTTCTGATTAAGTGTTACATGGTTTCAAGCATGTTTTCTTATAAATATCCAGATAGCTCTATTTCTTTTATTTGTACATACCATTTCACTCTGTTTTCAGTTGCACATTCCAAGAACACAGGAAACACGCATGATTTCTCTCATTAATTGAGTCTATGATGATGATGTGAAAGCAGACAGAGATCGGGCCTCATGCTGTCTGCATTGCCAGTCAGCCTCTATTTTCCAAAAATATTCCACAGCTGGAGGCAAACAAATTGCACAGTGAAAATAACGCTTTACAGGGATCCAGTCCGAGCATAGATGATGTCGTTTCTGTCTCTAACTATTACGCCGAGTCATCAAAGGATGAAAAAATACCAATACACGAGTTTATTATCATATATATAAGTGGACGGCAAGTAAGGATAAAGGAATTATTTGTAATTAAAATCATAATTGTAATAATTAGGATCAGTCTGTAAATTTGTTACTGCACTTCCCCAAATCTTCTAGCTCTAATTATATCTCTAATTATATCATATAATTATATAATTATATTATATCTAGCTCTAATTATATCCTTATATTTGCGAGTCAAAAAAGTGAAGGTTCATCTCAGTTTTGTCAAAATTCAAAGCACAGCTGTACCTTGTATGCTTGGAAGAGTTCCATGGCTCTCACGACATCAAACTTACGGGCCATAAGAAACTTTACAGCTGTAGGGTGGGACACTAGCCCTGCACTGTGAGGCTGTTCCCTGCTTCGCACCTCACCCAGGAACTCCTCCACAGCCTGCACAAAACATGAAACAGGAGATGGAAGAAGATGAAGTGCTGATGTGCTGTGTGAAATTTCTGTAGAACTGGAATAGAAACTACTGAAATACATTAAACACTCAGAAGACGAATAGAACAGCAATAAAGAAAGGCAAAGTCAGAGATGACAGCTGACATGACAAAGCAATTTGATGAGTCTGTAAGTCACTCAGGCTTTATTGTTAATTTCTTGTCAAAGTCACAATGATATGCATTAAAGCAGGCAGAAGCAGGCCGTGCCTCTCTTGTGGATGTGAGCAATGACAGGCAGGAAACAATAGTGAGGCTGTTTTTACCCAAATGAGTGGCATCTGCTCACCAAATATGTAACTAAGGACAAGGAGCGTCTATGAAAGGACAGTGAATTAACTCATCAGCCATATATAAATTCGGAATCCACATTTAAAACAAAGACAAATCCAACTGGGAGGAGTAAAACTAGTCGAGGTCTTTGTAAATTGACATTTATTGTAAGCCACATTAACCTTGATGCATCTTTTCCCACAATCAATTTTGATTCCTGATGATGGACTTGATTGCAGTCACTCTTATTAAGTATATGGTATTTCATAAACTAAATAGAAAGTACTGTATATTAATAATGTGATGCCCATGGAGGTAATATTTCTGGGAGGTAATGTGATACTTATAACCACATTATAACACTATGAGGAACCCTGTGGCTGTTAAATACAGATTTAAAAACCAAAGGATACACACATGCAGCTAGAGAAACCACACCAACAATTGGTTCAAATATTTCAACTGAGACAGAAACAGCAAAGGATTAATTATTGTTATATATATTTTTATGAAGTGATGTGAAGCTACCATTATTAGAACACAATGATTTTTATCAATCAGTCTTGATGTCTTTAAAAAATGTTAATAACTCGCAATCAGTAAATCGGGATGGTTTAAAGTGGTCTAAGACCACACCACCGCTTTTTGGTAAGTCGATTTTTATTTTTCACCAGTAAACTGAACTTCAGAACCTGTACGAACGCTTGGAGAACGATATGTCAGCGCAGCGTTGATTTTCGCAGTGATCTTAAAAGGCAGTGAATCAAACTCCGTTACTGCGGACTCTATCAGCTAATCTGGTGTTGCACAAGCGTATCTAGTAACTTTTACAACCGATCGACCTACATTGGCTGCTTTCAGAGGAGAAAACAAGCATTAAAAGGGAACTGCAGAATAGTAACTTGACATTTGATCTTTGTTATCATTGTCAGGCCCACCCCCTTTACTACAGAGTGGTGAACAACAATGCTAAGAACCGGAGGATCTCTTCTCTGAATTCTCGACCGTAAATCCGATCGGGCACGGCTAGCTAGTTACTTCACAGTGAACCTCTGGTCCTGAGCGACAGGAGTCATGAGTCCTGACGGTTTTAACTAATAAAGCTCGTCCGACCAGTGGATCCGTGTTTAAAATAGATATTTCCCATATTCGGTCCAATATAAACTGAAAAAGTCTGACAAGATTGCTATCGAGGAAATTCCCTGGAAGTCAACAATAGCTGTTAGCTTTGGCAGCGGCTAGGTTACATGTGGCAGATGGACGGCGTTAAGAACACTAGAAGCCACATGCGTTGAGCAACCTATACTTATTGGGGTGTCGCTAGTTAGGAATTGTAATGCGAATATATCTATGTGGGCTGTATCACATTGTTTAATGAGAAGAGCAAGTATTCCAGACACTCAGTTGAGCGTTCCATGCTACTAGCAAACGCCATCATGCTAGCACTCATGCTAACTGCTGTCAGTCACACCGGAGTCAGTCAACTCGGGAGGGAGAGAACGGGCCAGAGTTGTTTACCACAACACATCGCTCCGCGGACATTCTCCGTTATAAATTATGTACAAAGACAAGTGTTACAGAATATAAGTCCACGTAACATGTGTATACATTTAATGTGATGGAGATGTGAGGTAACCACCCGTAAAGACACCCTTACCAGCTGCTCCTGAGTTGTCAGGGCTTCCGCCATCTTGAAGCCTCCGCAACGTCGCACCGGGCGCGCCCCCCGGCCGCTCGTTCACGCCCCGAACAGAACCCGAGGCCCCGCCCACAAGTTGTTGCTCCACCGCCGCAGGACGAAAATCTGATTTAGACCGGGGGCAATTCCACATTCAGAGGTTTATGGGTGCTGAGCGTCCAGGGTGCTGGCCGCCCAAGCAAGAGAAATTTCACCATTTTGTAAATTTTGATGCAATTTTGGACCATGCATTTCCACATTTGTAACATTTTAGAGGAGGAGATATGCTGTGACTAAACCCTCTACTTCTTTCACCTTCTCCCTCAGGGGTCGCCACAGCAAATCATTTGCTTCCATCTGTTCCTGCCTCCTGCATCTTCTCTCACACCAATACCTGTATGTCTTCTTTCACCATATCGATAAATCTCTTTGGTCTTTCTCTTTGCCTTCTGCCTTGAAGCTCCACCGTCCTCATCCAATATAACTGATTAAAACATCAAATTTTATAAATTATTTAAATGAGGAGCCACAGTAAAAGAATAATGAATTATAATTGTAATAAAAGGAATATATCTTAACATTAATTTCTGGAGGAAGACCATCCATGTGATACAGCACCTCCTCAACAAATACTGTACGTATAAATTAACACTACAGTATACATATGAATGTTTCTGGAATGAAACAGTCCCTAAAGTGGATGCCCAAAACAGAACTTTCTTATTGTTTGGACTTTAATTTCAAAAGCACAGGATGCAAATCACATTAACAAAAATAGACTTTCAATATATTATATAGTAGAAATACATAAACAAATATAATCTTCAAAAAAAGAGAAGTGCTTGATATCTACAAATTTCAGAGATAAATATCCAATCGATTTGAAAAAAATGGGAATTTTTTCAAGTGAATGCAACGCACTTATAGGTTTTTATGTCAGTTAACAATTCTCGTTTTTGTTAAAATAACGAAATAAGAGTTTTTTTTATTTTTATTTCACGAAGCCAGCAGCTCATTTTCATGAAATTTATAAACGAATCAGTCAACTTCTGTTATGATTTTTCATTTTCATGAAAATACAATACATTTCAATAACCATGTAATGTCACTGCTGTTCAAGGAATGGAGCTCAAACCTTGTTGTAATCTTTATCGCACTTTTATTTAGCTTCAAACAAACAAAAAAAAAACAGTGTATTGTGCAGTGATCCAGACGCTTACCCGCCGTTAGTGGCCTTCCAATCCGGAATAGGAACGTATCTCTTGCAGCATTTGTTTCCTCCGGACTGTTTTTCTGAAGCACCGGCGCACTTTTTCAGATTTGCTCAGTAGTCTGAACTGCTGGCGGTTAGATGCAGCGGTAATACAATCCACTGCGTTGTTTTAATCCACCCGCTCCGCTACATTTGATAAAAATGCTTAAACGGTCCGGTTTATAAAGTTGTGTCAGGAATCGATCTGATGTCATGGTAATTTACACTCGTCCACTCTCGCGTTTCGCAATCACAGTACCATTCCGGTACTATGAGCACCTCCAAAGCCCCCCCTAAAAAGAAAACCTACATGGGACAGCACCAGCTCAAAAAGAAGAAAGTGTAAGTGTAAATTACAGGTTTTGTTAGAATTGTAATGTTATTTGATTTGGAAGATTTGAATCGGATTCCCCATGTTTAGTGTGATTGTGTTTGTAAAAACTGGTTGAACATTGGTCTTCAATGCGATGGAGAAAGTTTTGTTGTTGTTTTTTTTTGGGAAGTTTCCAAGATACTGACGAACCAGCAGATGGAGAGAAACAGAAAAAGTGCTTGCCCGGCAAAACGAACAGATCTGGGGATGTTAGCAAAAGCAGACAAACGGTGAGTGTGACAGCTTGAAAGAATTTCACTTTGACAAGTCTGGTTCTCATTCTTATCTCAAAAGATGACAAATTACAACCATTGGTCTCAATTTCAGGGTGGAGGTGAATTGTTTAGTCTGGGAGAGTCTACATTAGCTCTCGATGAAGACATTCTGCATGTGTTCGATGCTGCTGATCCCATGCAGCCTCCTCCCAACAATTCCTGTGGAGCAGCAGAAGACAGAGATGCACTGGAAAAACCAACATCCTCAGCCATATTTGACTCTTCAGGATCTCTTTCAACAGTGGCAGAAAAAATGAGAGAGAGTGACAGAGCACCTCAGCCCACAGGTCAGGAATCTAAAAGAGTTTTGGGAGTGATTAGTGGTGATTGTAAGAAACAAGAATGGAGAGCTGATTGTAAAGACATTGCTCAGAGGCTTCTCTTTAGTGAAGACTCTGAGGATAGAGAACAAGCTCAGAGGTGTCCAGAAAACATACAGTCACCCCCGGCTTCTCCCAACTTCAGTGGGCAATCTGACCAAAAAATAAAAAATAATCCTCAAGAAGGCAACTTCACTGTGTGAGTCTTATCTTTCACTTTATTTGACATTTTTTGTTTATTTTTATTACATGATTTTGTAATTATCTGTAAAAAAAAAAGTTTTTTGGGTTTCAGTATTCAAAGAGTTACATCCAGAAGAAACAACTTGCCTTGCAGACGTGGGCCAGATGTGAATGCTGACTCACCTTTGGATGGGTCCGGGGACCACATTTTGTTCAGCCCCACTCGCCTTGCAGTGGCCATGAAGAAAGCCAGTCTCCAGCAGTTATTACAGAATCAGTCAACTCCTGTGCTCACAGTCCCCACTGGCTTTGATGTCAGTGTTCTCAGTGAAAGTTTACATCACCCAGGTGACATTTGTAATCTGCTTGTCTGTATTATTAACTCCTGTATTATTGCAGTAAAAGTGTTTTGTGATTTGTTTGAACTTTAATTTAGGAATTTGCATTAAAAAAAACCATGAAAGCATAGCATGCAAACTTCTGCCAACATCATTGTCACTGAACCCAGTGTTTTACACTGTATTTAAGCCTTTCAAGATAAAAAAAAAAAAAATCTAAAATTAAAGGATACAGACTAAAACATAAAAATAAATTTCTGAATTGCAAGATATGAATAAATACCTTTAATTCAGTGTAACAAACCAGTGAATATCATCAGACTGGAAATTTGTAGTGACACTCCAGCCTTACATATCCCTGTACCATATAAGTGAACGCCTCTGTTATACTGGTACATCCAGCTAGTAATACTCGAATGAATTATATTTATGTGTTACGTTAGATTACAGTATATCTCTAATGTACAGACTGAAATGAAATTTGAGTTTGTAAGATCATTTTGCTGTTCTTAAAAACACCTCCCTCAGTACTGTACTGTGTTTGTGCTCTACTGTAGGTAATGCTTTGCATGCTCCCATTGGACACACTGACCATCTACTACTGTCCAGTTGGGGCTTACCAAAACCTGTTCTTGACCGCTATCAGAAACTTGGAGTGACTCGTATGTTTGAATGGCAGGCTCAGTGTCTCACTGTTGGACAGGTGCTCCAGGGAGGTAACCTTGTGTACTCTGGTAAGAAACTGAACGTTTCTTTAAACCATGTGACTGAAAGAGTCAGCTACAATGGCCTTCTGCTGATGGTCCTTATAACGGAAAAAAATAAATTATATATGTATAAAACTTAAATGTTTGTGTGTGTGTGTATAATTTTAAATGAAAGATAAGAATGGTTTTACTTAGACTTTTCATCCCGTTCACTGGACAGTTGTTTTAGCCCCGTGCCAGTTTGTAGCATTGCCTTGTTACCTTATTGACCACCGTCTTTGGAATTTTAAGAATGGAAGCAAACTGGGGTGGCAGTGGCTCAGTGGTAGAGCGCAAGGTAGAGCAGGTCGTCCAATGTTCTCAGATCAGCGGTTCGATTCCCTCTCCTGCCCAAAAAACACCCGGAGGTGAGCTGACGGTTGGAGTCAGCTCACCTCTGTGTGTGTGTTTGTTCAGGGTCTGTACACACTAACATATGCATGTGATTTGATTAACTAGAGTGTGCCACTAATTTCCCTTTGGGGATTAATCGAGTATATAAAATAAAACAAAAGTCACTGGCAGTGAGGCTTCCTTTCCTCACTCATACATTTTCATTTTAACTCTTAAGCCATTGTTGTTATTTTTGCAATTTATAACTCTATCAAAGGATGAAATATAAACATTAACTGCTTGGCTATGTTCAGCTTTATATTCCCAATTTTTCAGCCCCCACTAGTGCTGGAAAAACTCTGGTGTCAGAGCTTCTGATGTTGAAACGTGTGTTGGAGACGAAAAGAAAATCTATCTTCATTCTGCCCTTTGTGTCAGTGGCCAAAGAGAAAATGCATTACCTTCAGGTGAAATTCCTTATTATGGTATTGCATCAACTACCATCAACTACCCTTTTGTGACTGTTTTCACATATTTCCACATGTTTCTGGATTTGTAGAGCGTATTTGACGAGGCAGGAGTTCGTGTTGACGGATACATGGGGAGCACTTCAGCTGCTGGAGGCTTCACATCACTGGATGTTGCTGTTTGTACCATAGAAAAAGCCAATTCTCTCATTAACAGACTCATTGAGGAGGACAGCATGGGCCTACTAGGTAATGCGCCAGTGATATTCATATGTCTTCTCGAGTATCAATCTCACATTATGATATTAATTGCTCTTTTTGCTACACTTAGGCATGGTGGTGGTCGACGAGTTGCATATGGTTGGAGATTGTGGAAGAGGATATCTACTAGAATTGCTTTTAACCAAAATCCGCTACATTTCCTTGAAGCAGAATCCCAATGGGTTTGTGTCTGTCTGCTTTTGTTTGTTTTATAGCTGCATTGTGTAAAAATAGTTTTTCCTCTGCTAATTCTGTTGATCTATTCAACCCTGCCTGTAGATCTCTAAGTGAAGGTGTGCAGATCATAGGTATGAGCGCCACCTTGCCTAATCTCTCCCTTCTGGCTTCCTGGTTGGGTGCAGAGCTTTACCAGACAGATTACAGACCTGTACCCCTACAGGAGCATCTCAAAGTGGGCTGTAATATTTACGACAAGAGCCTCTCTGTGGTCCGTCAGTTCACTCCTGCACTTCACGTCAAGGTAACGCTGTAATCTATATTAATCAGTCTAAGTGTTATGAGAGATGCCTGTAATGTGATTGCTCCTGAATTTGAACTTTCCTAAAGGGTGATGATGACCACATAGTGAGTTTGTGCTATGAGACGGTGAGAGAGGGCTGCTCGGTGTTAATGTTCTGTCCCTCAAAGAACTGGTGTGAGAAACTGGCAGACAGTATTGCGAGAGAGTTCTACAACTTCAGACATACTGGTACTTCAGACCTAATGTCATCTCAGAATCATTTACTTTTTGTGCCATCGGTATTTTAAAGTGAACTCAAAAGTCTTGCTCTTTCTTTGTCCTTTCAGAGCATCATGGCGATGCAGATCCTCAGATGGTGAGTCTGGATCATGAGGGATTAGTGAGCGTTGTGGCTCAGTTGAGACGTACTCCAGCTGGTTTAGACTCCATCCTCCAGAGGACTGTACCATGGGGGGTGGCCTTTCACCATGCTGGTGAATAAATTCATGTCGCTTCTTCTCCCCAACAAAATACTGACAGCATCTTTCAGGGTTTGAGTTTATGATGATGAATTCTGTCTCTTCAGGTTTGACATTTGATGAGCGTGATGTGTTGGAGGGTGCATTTCGTCAGGGCATGATCAGAGTCCTGGTTGCTACTTCTACCCTCTCTTCTGGGGTTAATCTACCAGCTCGTAGGGTCATCATTCGAACACCAACCTTTAATGGACACTTGTTGGATCCGCTTACATACAAACAGATGGCGGGACGTGCTGGAAGGAAAGGGATAGACACCATAGGTGAAAATCGAAACACTTAACTATTGCTCATTCATTATGATTCCATTCGCTTAAAGGGAAAACAGCTTAATTAATCTTCTCTAGTGTCAGTTAAAAATTAATATGTAAAGCAAACAGCAATAAGACATCACTTCTGTGATCTTTGCATTTTGTTTTTCCTCTCTCAGGTGAAAGTGTACTGATATGTAAGGAGACCGAGCGTCAGAAAGGTATTAGTCTCCTCAAAGGTTCACTTGAGCCAATCAGAAGCTGTCTTGTGAAAAGAGAAGGAGGAGGTGTCACTACCAGCATGCTGCGAGCTATTTTAGAGGTACGGCTGCTATCTTAAGAAACGGAAATAACCTTTAAGCTGCACATATCTCCTGATTTATTCTCCCTTACAGGGTAGTTACCTGACTCTATAGTGTGAGTTTATGTATGGTAAGATTAGTGTATTGAAAAAACACTTTCTTCTGCCTATAATTGTATAACAAACATGCAGATTATCGTTGGTGGTGTTGCCAGCACTCCACTGGACGTGAGGTCATATGCTTCGTGCTCACTCCTGGCAGCCAGCATGAAATGTGATGACAAAAAAGAATCAAACAAAGGAGCTATTGAGGCCTGTGTTGAATGGCTGATGGACAATGAATTTATCAGTATCCAGAAGGATGGACAAGGTACTGTGTCTCTCTTGTGCTGCATTTTTCTTCTATGAGCATTTTAATAAAAAACAAATTCGGTAGCACTTTATTTTAAGGTACACCTATTCACCATTAATTACTTGCTTATTAACATACAAATTAGTAACATATTGGCTCTTAATTACTCATTATTAAGTACTTATTAATGCCTTGTTCTGCATGGCCTTATTAAACAACCAGTAAGCGGTTTAATAAATGAGGTATTTGTACTTGTGCTGTCTTTGTTATTCTACCACTGAATGAGAGGGAACCTACTGTATAGATAGATCCATTTTTCAAAGACGTAACCCATCACTTCTTTATTGCAGTAGTTATGTGCTATAACATATTAACTAATTGTGAAAAGGAGGCAACTTTAGATTAGGGAACATGTGTTGGTTAATAAGTGTTCAACTATTAGTGAATTAGTAATGATCAAGATGTAACTTTAGTATGGGGAACATATTCTAAGCAACAAGGACTTAATTTAGAGTTATTTGGACACTTAATATTTGTAATTTTGTGTTTTGTTATGTTAAGTAAGTGGTATTAAGGGAGAATAACTATTCCTGGGGTACTACAACCTTATTAAGTCCATACTAAGCAAAGCATATTGAGATTGTAATTTATATACAACAACTTCCTTACTTAATACTAATAAGCAAGAATTCTGAGGTTATTGAGTGAAGACTCTTAGTTAATGGCTTACTGGTTGTTTAATAAGGCCATGCAGAACAAGGCATTAATAAGTACTTAATAATGACTAATTAAGAGCCAATATGTTACTAATTTGCATGTTAATAAGCAACTAATTAATGGTGAATAGGTGTATCTTAAAATAAAGTGTTACCACAAATTCTACTGACAGAGTAAAAAAAATGGTCCCAGTGTTATTTCTTTGATTGTGATGATTTTTATCAAATAAAAGCCATGTTTTAACAAATAAAGTCTTCATTGTATTCCTGCATAACCCTAATGTCATTTCAAAGTACTGTATATAAGTCTAAATATCATTGTTATTTCCTTTTCCGTCATTGTAAAGAATTGCATATTTGTTTTGCATATCCAGAGGAGCGGTACTGCCCATCCCAACTGGGTGCTGCGACCCTCTCCTCCTCTCTCTCCCCTCCCGAGGCTCTGGGAGTATTTGCAGATCTTCAGCGGGCCATGAAGGGCTTTGTGCTGGAAAATGACTTGCACATTCTGTACCTGGTACTCACAACACATATTTTGTATTACTTTTGTTCTTCAGAATTTTATGACAACTTTCTATTCGATCACCTCTGAACCCTTTGCCTCATCAAAAACAGCAGCAAAGAAGATGTTGAAATCATAGTATTAAAGAAATTGTGCTGTGAAATTCTCCTCAGATCACACCACTGTATGCAGAATGGACTTCTATAGATTGGTATCAGTTCTTCTGTCGCTGGGAACAGTTGTCATCATCCATGAAGAGAGTGGCAGAGCTGGTGGGCATCCAAGAAGGTTTTCTTGCTCGATCTGTCAGTGGCAAACTTGTCGCGAAGACAGAGAAGCAGCATAGACAGATGGCAATTCATAAACGGTAATGCATATAAGTATATAAATACAGTACAGTTAAAAATAAGGCAGAGACTGCAACATCCCGCGACTTACCCTGACCAACTTTCACGGTAGGTCAGGGTACCCTGAAAGTAGTACCGGATTAGTGCATAGACTAGTGCATATGGAGAAGGCCAGTGTGAGTAAGACCATAGATCAAAGCTAGTGCATTGGTAGATCAAAGTACTAGCTTTGATCTCTAATCTTACTCACACTGGCCTTCCCCTTCGTCTTTTTATCCTATCCGGTTCCTGAGTGTACAAAAGTTGACCTAATTTTCTCAAGGTCACCCTCTTTGCCGCCTGAGTAATGTGCTTTTTGTTTCATCTTTCTATCTGCAACGGTTGCGAAGATACTTGGTGGACAAACGAACGAATGGACGAACACTGACAATTACAATACATTACCGCTTTCAAGCGGGATGTAATACTACTTTTCTGGTCACTTTGGAGGTCTTTCAATATTTTGGGAGTTTTGTCCTCACATTTCCTCTTTCTTATGTCTTCCCAGGTTTTTCACCACCCTTGTGCTTCAGGATCTGGTGAATGAGGTGCCTTTGGGAACAGTGGCAACCAAATACAACTGCAGCCGTGGACAGCTGCAGTCTCTCCAGCAGTCTGCTTCTACTTATGCAGGTACATGACATAAGTACTATAATGTACAGTACTATAATGTACAATGTGAATATATACACAGGATTGGTGGCAGACTTTAATAATTTGTTGCAAGAAGCAGGAGCACTTCAGACAGATGGATAAGAGCACGGCTGATATTTTAGCACATACATTCATCCTGTAACCCCTACATTCATCTTAAGGGCTTGTGATTTGTGCATTAAGTGTAAGAAGGCTCAGAAGTGTGGCTCAGGAGTATTTCTGCGTAGGTGGGAGAAAGAATCATACTATTTAATTCATAAACAGAAAAAATTGGAAATAGCACTAAAAAGCCATAAATTTGTAGTTAAATGATGTTAGAGCCCCTATTGTCAGTTGTGCAGCTGACAGCAACATTCTGTTCTTCCTTCAGGCATGGTCACAGTATTTTGCAAGCGCCTTGGTTGGCACAACATGGAGCTATTGGTATCGCAATACCAGACTAGGCTGAGCTTTGGAGTCCAGAGGGAGCTGGTCGACCTTGTCAGGGTTTCCCTCCTGAATGCAGCACGAGCAAGAACACTGTACGCACAAGGCTTCTGTACCGTGGCTGAACTAGCCAGGGCTACTGTAGCTGATGTTGAGAAAGCCTTGAGGAATGCTGTCCCATTTAAAAGGTAGGGGAGGGTTTCTTTGTGTATGTCATCTATCAAGAATCAATTTAGCCAAACAACGTTATAAATCTCTTTACAGCCCATTCAGGTTATATCAAATTCAGGACCGCTGTAATGATGTGTGCCAAAGCCTCTGTCATTCTGTTTCTCGGAATGACGGACTTTAAAACCTGTAAGACCTGTATACTGTATATAGAGACACGCTGAAAAAGTAAAGAAAGCAAATTGTGGAAAATCATAAGCTTTAATATAAATTGTAAATGTAACATCTGCACACAAAGCTGTAATCTCCCTGAAAGTACAAGATGTAAAGCCAATGTTTGGCCATCTGTCTTCCTCAGCTCTAAGCGTGCAGTGGATGAGAGTGAATACGAGGTGGCTGAGAGACGGACCCTCCGCTGTGTCTGGGCCACTGGTGGTCGGGCCCTGACTGAACGGGAAGCAGCTCTCGAGATCGTGTCTGAGGCAAGGCTCCTCCTTCAGGGGGACCTGGCTCAGTTAGGTGTACACTGGGACCCAGAAACTTGTCCTCCTGGGGATCCTGTTGTGAACAGCCCTGATGCCCATCAGAGCAGCGACTCAGACAACTTATTTATTAAGGATCATCAAAAAAGAGACAAATTCAAAAATAGTGAGAGTAGGAACAAAAGTGGTAAAGAGAATGAAGAAGAGCATGAACGTGAGAAATGTACGGAAAGAGGAGGATATACCACGAGGGATCAAAGGAAGAACGGGCAAGATGACAATGCATTGAACAGCAAACTGGAGGAGCACAGAAAAGAAGACAGGACAGACTCAGGAATCAGACAGACAGAGATTGAAGTGTTAGCGGAGAGAGACGTGGAAACAAAAAATGATGTAAATAATAAAAAATCAGTAACAGCAAATGAAACAACATACTCAGATGAAAACATAGACAAACAAAAGCACACAATGTCAAATCTTGGTGGGGAGTCATGCGAAGGTATTATCTCAATCAGGCCAGACAGACACCAAGAGAATCATCTTGGTCCCGAAAGGAACCTCACACAGGAATTGGCTGAGATCTTATGGAGCCCTCTCCCTCAACCGACGCCACATCCACAACCTTCTCCTTCCCCAATGCCTCCCCCTAGGATTAGAGCTCCGAGCTACAGAGGAGAAGCACAACACAGTGTTGCAGCAAGGCCATTCATGGAAGATGGTTCAACAGGATCTGTTTCCTCACCTGTGCAGCCAGGCAGAGTGAAACATTCAAGAGCATTAAGTAAAGTCCTCCACTCCATGCAGACGGACAAAAGCCTCCAAGATAATGTACAGATTGCACAGATGCCATGTCCAAAATCATCTTCTCTCCAAAATTCGTCACTTGAAGGCCAAGTGCCTGAAGCTATTCAGGCTCCATGCCCTGTCCTGGAAACCCTTGCTGATATACCTGCATATAAAAATGTAGATGTCCAAAACCCCCTCTTGTCAGTTTCGCCTACCTCTTCTCCTTTATTCTCTCCTGAGTCCAAGCGGAGAAGAGTAGATGATAGAGAACCAGATAAGTTTTCATCTCCCGAGTTGTACGAAGGAGGTGAGAGAGATCGAGAAGCCGAGGGAGCTGTTGAAAAAGAAGAAGAGAGTTTTGGAGACAGCTTTGAGTTGGACACTCAGACAGAAAGAATGATCATTCAAAAGACATTCCCATGCGCTGATGGAAATGATACGGGTACGAACCAGCCAGTAGAGACAAAGAAGATAAGAGAGGAGGACGCTGAAGCGTCTGTAGAGTTGGAAAAAAATGTAAATGAGGGAAATAGAAGACTTGAAACGCCTGAGAATGTATGTCCCAGATTCAATATTTCTCTTACAGAAAGTCAGATGGAACGTATCCTGAACACCAGCCATCAGGTAAGTGTCCAGAATGTAATAGAATGTACTTGCTGCACGTAACACCAAATGTGATCACATGAAAGCTGTGATTTTCTTTTTATTTTCTTTTTTTGCTATTTAGATTTCTCCTGATTTAGGTGGCCGTAACATAATTGGAGATAATGATAGAGGTGATGAGGACGAAGCCGTTGGTGCTGATAATTCTTTCTCTGAGAATGTCAGCAAAAGCAGTAGCTTCCTGTTTGACAGCCTGTATGATAGTTCTCTGCTGGCAGATCTGAGCCCATATCAAAGCCTTGAACAATTGGATGAAGAGGAATCAGCTGGCCAAGAGATCGCAGTCGTGTCAACCCAGGAGCAAAGGTGTAGCAAACTTCTTGCCAATGAGGAAGCAGAAAAACGAGAAGCCATCCAATGGAGTGAGTCCTCCTTCAATCTGTCGGAGTGGGGTGACTCACTTTTGATCAGTGAACACTTTTTGGAGAGACAAACCTTTCTCAAACACAAAGAGGGAACTCAAACAGAGGTTGAAGCCAGTCCAAAGCAACCCAGAACAGACCTTGATTTCCCTGAGCAGAAATTGTCAGAATCACAGCTTAAACTGAGTGGAATCCAGCCCGAACCCACCACTACAACTACTACCATGGATAATGATCACAACATACATACAGCTAGAACTAATCAAGGCTATGCACACAAAATTAACCAGGAAAATAGAACACACTATAGCGTGACACTTGATGAAAAATTGAAGAAAGGAGAAATGTGTCCTTCCTTGTCTGCTGCCAATGATGCGTCTGAAAACTCCCTTTACTGCAGCCCTGTTTTACAAGAGATCTTTGACCGCTGGCCTAGTATGTCTGACCACCACTGCCAAAACGGCACAGATGATCACAGAGCCAATATTATACTGATAAATAAAACCAAAGAAGGTCTTCCTCAGCCCTCAATACCAGTGACCAGAAAGAAGGGGAAGCAAAATATGCAAATAGTTGCTGCTGCGAGTAATACTGAACCATCAAGATATGATGGCGATGATATAACAGAGAAAACTGGCTCTGCTGGTGATTTCATTCCCCCAACTCAACAAAAGCCACCAGTTACTCCAAAGGTGAAACTGACTTCTGTAACTGTCCAGTCACCTCTTACAGCTCAGCCGCTTAACCAATCAAGTCCTTTAACCCTCCTGACACAGAAACCAGCAACCACAAATAGTCTTAAATCTTGTGGTAATTTGGACAGTGATAATCAACCTGAAGCTGTTGTGGACACAAACCAGCCTAATTCTTCATCTTCTACTGATGACAACCAGAAACACCAGCTGGGACACAAACCGAAGATGCTTCCTGTTGCACACTCAAGTTCAAAAGCACAACCCCAGTTACTCCCCAACCAGAATGTCAGCCCTCTCCAGTGCAATAAATCTCCTTCATCTGCCAAACCAGAGCTCTGCACCAATGTCACAATACCTGGTATTGTTGAAGGAGTCACTCGTCAGCTGTCCCAGGATGCATCAATTTGTTCCAGCAACTCTGGCACCTTTTCCATCATAGATGTAGCAAGTGACAAGCAACTCTTCAAAACCTTCATTAATGAGTGGAAAACAAAGGAGCGGTACTCTCTAACTTTGGCCTTTGAGAAGAGAGAAGTCGGAGAGAAACCTGACGGAATAGGAGGGAAACACAAGAGAGGTAACTAGTAAAGGCAGAGCACTAACCCTAGGACTGATAACATCTGTCTTGTATTTACTGCAGGGAATCTCTTTTCTTGCAAATGCATCTACTCAAGTACAGTACTGTACTTCAGAACAAGTACACACATGAACAGGGCCCTTTGTTTTATGCAGAATAAGTATTTTAACTTTGGATACTGAAAGTGATACTTAAAATACTTGATAGTTGTTGATGATGTTTGTATGTATATAAATATGGCATTGGACAATTTAATTGTTATTTGTATACAGTGTAATCCTTGCACTTGTTTTCTGTACATCATCAGCTTATCAAAAGCTCCAAGGGGTTGATGGCTTTCCAATGAGAGACAGTGACGGACTGGTATTGATAGGACTTTCTGTCTGCTGGGGAGCAAGGGATGCCTACTATTTATCTTTGCAGCAAGAACAGAGCAAAGGTGAAGATGCACACATGGATTTATGTGTAGGTTCAATGTAGTGTTTCCTTATGTTGAGCTGCTACCCTCCAGGTTTGAGCTCGAGCCTGGCCCCGCCTCCACTGGATGATGATTTGCCAGTAAGTGAGAGGCTGGCACAAGTGAGGACCTGTCTGAGCAGGCAATCGGCTAGTCGTAGACAGGGTGTGGCTGTCGCTTATGACATCATCCAGGTGTACAAGATGTTAGTGCTGAGCTGTGGCATCAGCTTGGAGGGAAGCTGCGAAGATCCCAAGGTGAGAGAAATCCATACAGTCCATACAGTAGATAGAAGCTTAAGCCATGATGCTCCCGAATAAACCATTGAAGGGGATTTCATTAAAGCCATAGCATTCACCAAGGCAAACACTTTTACAGAGAACACACAAAATTGCATGTCAATGATATTTGCTAAAATAGTTGCGTAATGTTTTTTTCGAGGGGAAAATTTTTTTAGCAACATGACTGAATGTCTTTGGTAGGTTGCGTGTTGGCTAATGGACCCAGGCAGTGAGGAGAGGACTCTACCCAACATGGTGACAGTCTACTGTCCTGATGAATTGCCTCTGCTGGATGGACTTGGGAATGCACATGCACACTGTCCTCGTGTTAGGGCAGCGACCATGAGTGTGCTCATACTGGCTGTGATGAACCATCTCACTGGCCTGCTAGAGAAAGATGGCATGCTGGGTATAACGGGGAAATAATAACAGCTATTCATACAGTATTTCTTCGGCTGTGACTTGTATTGCTCTAATGTAATTTGCGCATGTTCCAGACTTTTTCAGGAGTGTCGAGATGCCTTCCCAGATGTGTTTGGCTCTATTGGAATTGAACGGAATAGGCTTCAGCGTCGAAGAGTTCGAGAGACAAAAACACGTGATGCAAGCCAAACTAACAATGCTGGAATCTCAGGCTTACAAGTTGGCCGGACACAACTTCTCCCTGACCAGCACTGAAGACATAGCACAGGTCTAATTGTCACTTTGGTAGTTCAGTTATGTCTTTCAATCAAAATCATAAGTTACATAATGTAACAAAGAAAGTAAAAACATAAATTGTGAATTTTCCAAACCTGGACTGTAGGTTTTGTTTTTAGAGCTCCATCTGCCTCCAAACGGCAATTTGGATGGATCAAAAGTTAAGAAGACTCTTGGCTACACAAGGAGAGGCGGTGGTAGAGTGCGACTTGGAAAGCAGTTCAGCACTACCAAGGTAAAAATTATATTACATTCATTTCTTCATGCTTTGTTTGCAATTTTTTAAACTCATTTGAAATGACTTTGCAGGATGTCCTCGAGAAGCTTCGCCCCCTGCACCCACTGCCAGGTGTGATTCTGGAATGGAGGCGAATCACGAATGCCTTGACTAAAGTTGTGTTCCCCCTGCAGAGGGAGAAACATTACCACCCTGTACTAACAATGGACAGAATATACCTCACTGCACAAACACACACAGCCACAGGTAAAACATAAACACACATACACACTGATAAATCACAGCACAGTCCTCTGTTTCCAATGTATTTGAAGACACACCTTGATGTCACGGAGTTAAGTGAAGCTAATAAGTTAACATCAATCATGTAGTAGCTCAGTTTGTTCTGTTCTCTGTCAGGCAGGGTGAGCTTCACTGAGCCCAACATACAAAACGTCCCCAAAGACTTTGAGATTTCCATGCCCACCACAGTGGTTGAGAGCCCACCTTCACAGGACAGATGTCATCTAATCACCAAAGCAGGGTAGGTCTCCACCTCTCAAACTGGGCTCCAATAGAACACCGCGAATATTTCTCTGTTAAATTAGGTTTGGGTAGATGTCACTTAGTAATATAAATTAATTTTTGAATATTAGTCTGAATTTTAAGTTTCTTTTACTTAAACTCTTTTGACATAAATAAGGTAAATTCAGGCTATATAACACAGCAGCAGTTTGTAACACATATATCACACCCAGAAACAGTGTGTACTATTTGAATATTATCTTGAATATTACCATATCCTGCTTTTGGGCTGGGGCATCTTGTGCACAGTCAGATATTTTCATCATAGAACAGATTAGTGTCAGTGATGGCATAAATTCATGTGTCCTTATCCACCTGGATATGAGACCTTTATACACTTTTGTTTGGATGTAACTTCTTTCCTAATATTCATAACACATGTGCCTGTAGTTTGTTTTTGACATTTGTCATAATAACTTGTTTTTGCTTTTATGTTAGTTTCAGTCAAGTACTAAAAATGTAAAACAAAAAAAATAATTCTATAATAATAAATTAAATAAAACGTATAAACTGAGGGCATTCTAAACCAGGTAAATATTTTGAATGGTTCCACACAGAGTTCTAAAATTTGACAGGTGAGCCAGCTGAGGGTGGTGTTTACTTGTACTAATGTAAATGACATATAAAAACCATTGTATAAAATGTTTTGGCCTTTAACAGGCAAAAGCATACATATGCAAGACTTATTGTAAAAATAATTTTTACAGCTGCATTTTGTTCATAAAATTAATTATATAATTTAAACAAGTTTGGCACATGCCTGGTCGATACATTCATATGCTAATCCATAAAGCCACGTGATGACTGTCACTTCTAAGTAATAAAATTACCTTGACAAATACCATTTATGATTTGTGTGGATGGGGAAGCAATATATCCTTGGGTTCTGTACAGAATTGATGAGGCTATATGTTGAGGTAATGCCAACAAGAATATTTTGATTTTTCCTTTGCTTTGTCACTTAAATATTCTGTTACAGAAAGCGAAAATGTTCTTTAGTGCCATCATTTGCAGCTGTCAGTGAAGAACAAGGCCCAGCTTTCTCTGTCAGCATGAGACATGCTTTTGTACCCTTTTCAGGTTGTATACATTTATATATTTTGCATTGTGATCAACTTCTCCATCTTCAGTTTTGTCTCAGAGACTTACCTCAGCTTCTCTTAACTCTGTACTGTAGGTGGGATGATACTGGCTGTTGATTATTCCCAGCTGGAGTTGAGAGTGTTGGCTCATTTCTCCAAAGATCAGCGCCTCTTGCAGGTCCTTTGCTTTGATGTAGTGAACAACATGAGATTATCACATGAGCATTAGTGAATTCAGGAACTGTGCATATCTCCAGGTGCTGAATGGAGGTGCAGATGTGTTTCGCTGCATTGCTGCTGAATGGAAAAGTGTTGACCCAGGGTCTGTGAACGATGACCTCAGGCAACAGGCTAAGCAGGTACAATCAGGCAGAAAAGATTCTCACTGCTATTCTTTTTGTATGGTACTGTAAATATGTTGATCTTTGCAGATTTGCTATGGCATTATCTATGGGATGGGAGCCAAATCTTTAGGGGAGCAAATGGGAGTTGAGGAGAATGATGCGGCCTGCTACATAGAGAGTTTCAAAGCCAGATACAAAGGTATACATTGCTGTTTCTATTCATTTCACCCACAATTTTCTGGACACAATTTATTGCTTGTGTGTATATGAACGTTTTTGGCAGTATTTTTATTTTACATACACATGAAGTTGTTAATGATGTACTTCAATGCACTGCTTTTTCATATCAAAGATGTGACAATTCAGGTAGTGCAGTGCATGAAAATTGCTGAAGGAAGTATTCACAAGACCAGTTTGAAAAGCTATGAACAATGTGGAGGGGCATTTAGGTCAATCATGTTTCATTTGTGGAACACAGCTCTAAAATTTTTTAAATATATTTTCATGCAACATTCAATTACAACATGAGGTTGTTCCTTAGATATGTGGAATTCTTTGTTTTTAGTTTCCATGGTTACATATTGGAGTTGAGGTGATTCTGGGAATGAGTTTTGTTTCCAGAGCAGATGTCACATACAACGCACCAAACAAATACTGATGGGGTTTGACACTTGCCAATTTTATTTTTTTAGTCAGTTGTACAATTTACTGATTCCACATCATTAATCTTTAATTTGACACTTTTTATAATATAAAAGATGTACCTTAGGCAGCCATATGATTATTTCTTGCTTGTACTGTATGTCGTATGAAGTAGCCTTTTTAGTAGCCTCATTTATTCAGTAGGATTTTGTCCTTTAGTGAAATGTGTTTGTAGCAGGACATCCTGAGTAATTCATATTTTAAATTCCAAAGCAGAAACGATGAGTTCATGCCCTGTCTTTTGTTTTAGGTATTAATGGTTTTCTTCGACAAACTGTGAAGAACTGTATAAAAAACGGCTACGTTCAGAGTCTGATGGGACGTAGGAGATACCTACCTGGGATCACTAATAGCAACATGCATGCAAAAGCACAAGTAAGCATCCTTGTCCGTCACGTCAGAAAGAATTTACTAAGTGCCATCATTTGCAGCTGGCAAAAGTCACAAACGTACTGTTTTGATATATTCTAAAAAGTACCCTGTTTTCTTTTGCATGATTCAGGCAGAGCGCCAGGCAGTGAACACAACCATACAGGGCTCAGCAGCAGACATTGTTAAACTTGCAACAGTGAATATCCAGAAACGTCTAAAAATAACATATCCTGCAGCTCCTGTTTCCCACCGACACACATGCTCAGGTGACTTCTTTTTCCACTCTATAGAAACACGTACAGTACAAGTTTGCAAAAGATCATACCTAATGTCAGACGGTGTATTATACAGCCAGCAACCAACGCAGGGCTGTGACATCTCAACTCAGAGGGGCCTACTTTGTCCTGCAACTGCATGATGAGCTCATTTATGAAACGTCAGAGGAGGATCTCATACAGGTACGGCAATTGCTGTTTGTATTGTCAGTTTAATACCTTGTGTGAAGTACAGTATGTGCATCTACAGAAAACATGACGCTGCTTGGCAGACTTTCATTTTAATGGTTTATTTCTATATACATAATTATTCCTCTTTTTCTCTGTCAGGTTGCTCAGATAGTCAAGCGGGAGATGGAGTCGGCAGTAAAATTGTATGTAAAACTAAAGGTCAAAGTCAAGGTTGGACCCAGTTGGGGCAACTTGCAGGATATAGAGTTGTAACATTTGGATTAAATGAAATGATTTGTACTTATTTAAGATTCTGTAATATGTCAATATTTTTTTTACATTAAATACATTTTTAAACTGCTACATTCATAATGAAATTAAGATAACTAAAGGCTCTAAATGTATTTGATGAATTCTTTTTTTTAATGTATTATAAGAAAATGTGCCATGAAATTTTATATTTTATGAAAGTCTGTGGCTGCCAAGAACTGTTGTTCATTCTGTGAAACATTAAACTCTTAAAAGAATCAAAAATCCCACCATTCAATGTAAGGTAACCGTCCTGCATCAATCTGGAATCAAAACAGACTTCCAGCTTTTTAACTCTATAATACATTTAAAAACAGACTGAAGAATCAGTAAAGATATCCTGAAACTCACATTTTATTGGACCATTAATTGCTTGGTTACCATAAAAACAGATCATCACTGTCACTCTTTAATGCTTTTTTTTTTTTTTTACACTTGACATGACATTTAATTATTCAAGAAGCATTTTCAATATGATGCACATTTTCTGTGCAAAGAAAAAAATGTATCACTTCAGTATGGGGAGAAAAAACAAATGTGGTCCAGGAAGCATTTTGACAGATGGAATCAGTTTGTGCACTTGCAGGTTGACTGTCAGGTGGAACTCAGTAACCTTAAAAGTAAGTTAATTTTGAATGATTCAATTCAAAGTGACTTTGAAATTATTGCCAAAGAAAGTTGAAGCAGACTACTTTACATTCATTACTTGGAACTGATTAGAAATGCGACTTACACTCCTGTGGATCATAATTAACCAGTGTGAAATGAGTTCTACACTGGCTTAGCGCAACATAAAACAGTAACAATAAATACATGTCATGGACAAATATTCACACAAATCACAAACAGCAAAGGGTTTTATGAAACAGGAGTGTGGTTCTAGATCTCTGTGAACAAACCTTGTCATTAATCTCATGAGAACAGCCTGTCAACCTGAAGGTTATTCCTGTCAATACCATGACAACGGTGGTTTAATACAGTTGATAAGAGCAACACACATGTGCTGCATTGTTTGCATAAAGTTAACTGGGGAGAAACGTGATAAATTTGTTGCTTTTGTGAAGCGACACAACCCAAACAGTTGGTGTGTATTGGCCTCTGTTGAAGCACATCCAACCACTGCTGCTGCGTGTTGCTCTTAAATGTTGAGGTAATAACCATCCCCTTTGGCAGATAGTAATTTCCTGCAAACAGGACAATATCTTCGGTTTTCCCCATTGTTCACTGATCCTCTCAACTTTTACAACAGAAGGTTCCTGACGCTGATGAAGTGACTAACAATTGAAAGTTTAAGGTTGGCAATAATTTCAAAGCCACTGGGAGGAATCTCAGGCGAAGGGATGCCTACAAATGTGGAAAAAAAAAAATCTGAAAAACCTCCACCACTCAAACAGCACCACTACTTCACCTTCAATGGCTGTGGGAGTGTGCCGGTTTCTGTAAACTGTTTTTTTTTTTTTTTAATTTAAGGAACATGATAAGAATGATTTAAGGCATCAACACAGACGGACCTGTGCATTTCACCAGAGTACAAAACAGAACACCGAAATATATGTACACAAGTACAGTTAAGTGCTATTGAAGCAGCCTCATGTTCCACTGGTAACATCTGGGACCAGGAAAAACAGGTACCAGGACCAGCCTTTTCTTGAACCATGAAGAACAGTGGCCTTCAGCTAGAACCAGGAGCTTTGCCCTTGTCAGACGACATCCTTAAGGAAAGCTAGTGGCCTTGGGCCATGTTATTGATGAACAATAATTTACAAGAAAGAATGTAAGGACACAAGAGGCTTGAGGATGACATCCAGGTAGGTGTCAGGGCATCTCTCCATGCTGGCTGAAGTAGTACCTGACCGGAGGACCAGGGAGGTCATCGTCTTCATCTGCCTCAGGAGCAAATGACACAGTGAGGTCAACATATCGTCTGTCCATTGATGGCTTTATCAGTTTCTGCATCCTGAAAAGATCACAGACAAAATTATAGGGATCTCTAGACATAATTATTTTAAATTTGTTCAGAACAACACAGGAGCAACTACAGATTTTAGATAGTTCTCCAAAAAATGTTCTTATAAGGTCAAAGATGATCACAATAAAGCAAGTATCAGGAAACACTTGCGTCAGTTTGAGTCTCTTTGAATGTCCAGGCATCACAGGCACATATAGCATCTTCACACCATGGACCACCATGATAGGTTCAATTCCATACTTTTCCTGAAAATACATTGTAAAAATAAATGACACGATCTACAGAAACCCAATTAAAAATATAATAATGTGAAAACTGCATCAGAATTGCTAATAAACCTATAAACTTCAACAGTTGCTTCTCACCCTCACTGCATTCATGAAGTCAGAAAGAGTGAAGTCTTCATGGCCAAAAATAGTCCAACAGTCCCAGATGGAGAAGTAGATGTTGTCCCTTGGAAAGATTTCAAAGAGCTGTCACATATTTTAATGGTAATGCTGTCTACAAGTTGAAACTTTCACTTTGCTGCTATTGATAAAAGGCGTGGTCATTGACTTGATGTTTTCAGCACATGTCAAAACAAAAATGCTCTGCAGTATGGAATAAAATCGAAAGCATTTTATCACCTTTAAAGAAGAGAGACTGAGATTACAAAATACAAGAGCCCTCACCTGATGAGTGTCTTCTTAAGTGGGGCGGGTTCAGTGAGCACCACAACAGGGATGGCCAAGTTAAAGAAGCAGTTTTTGAAAGATTCAAACTCATAGGCTCCAACGACTTTTATCATTTCAAGAGCCACCTGAGTGGATAAAAATATCAACTGTTAGTATTGTTACATTCTATATGTTCTGTTCATTCAATGTAACAAGGGCATTCTGATATTAAAGACAGTAGAGTTGACCTTCGGGAATCAAATCTTTCTCCTACATATATCAACATATATATCCATCCATCTGATGGACCTGCAGATGCCCTCGTGTTGTTTTTTACAGCTCCTCCAACCTGATTCTGCAGTGTTCAAAAGCCAAATAGGTGTCATCATCTGGAGTGATCTGGGTCTATTTCAGGGTCTCAGAACATCTCAATGTTATCTGGAAATCTTACAAGAGGAAGGCGTGCAAGGTTTTTGGTTTCTCCACAGCAGCCCCATCAGCTGGAATTGGGTGTTGCATCCATGATGACATCCTTCCCAAGTCTCAAGCCTGATCATAGTTCAGGGTTTAACAGTTTGCTAAACCAAACCAGTACCTTGTTGAATCACAGTACTGACATTCCTGCGGATGGTGCAAAAATCCACCTGTTGATTGCACACTCCACGTCTCAGTTTTGTGCAAGCCTCCAAGACATATGACCTACTCACTGACGAGCTGGACGGATTTATCTATTGTTTTTTGGCAGATAACCATAGCCTTAGACTTGTGAGGTCCTGACTCATATTCAGATCACTTCACATTCAGTTGCAAAATGCTTTAATGCATAATAATGATTACGGTCTGAGGAAGCCAGCAGAACACCACTGGACTGAAAAAACAACAGAGAAGCAATTTTGAGGTTTCAAATGCAGAGACACCCTCTAACTCTGATGTTCCTTGAGATCCAAGAAAATGATAGAGTCCTCACTTTAGTATACTAGATCACAAAGACTTATGGACATGGTTCTAAGACGGATGGGCAAATTTTGACTGGTGGGCAATGCAGAGTTCTAAAATGTGACAGGTGGGCCAGCTGAGGAACAGATAGTTTATTTTTACTGATACAAATGAAATGTAAAAACCTTTAACAGGCAGAAAACCATACATATGCAAGGAATATTGTAAAAATCATTTTACAACTGTACATGGCTGGCAGGCCGTAGTTTGCCCATGTCTGATCTAAGACCTCTTTTAGTCAACAAAAAACATCCAGATTGGGAACGCTGATGGCTGTTCTAGTAAGTCTGTGAGGGTAAAGAGCTGGTTTGCTGTTCCTACATGGCCAGAGTCCATATCACACTTCTCAATTCTTACATTCGAAAATAAGATATAATTAAAATTAGAAAGTCAACCTTTGTCCTCCACAACCCAAGCTTTGAAACAGACACTCTTCAAATGGGGACTTCACTGGAGTCCACTTAGATTCATATTCAAATGAATGCTTCTTAAGGCAATTGTGCCTTTCTGGATAAATCAACAATTCTGACATGATTACACTGGTGATGTAGGTCTTGTTTAGGCCTGTATTTGTCTTCCAAGAGTTAATATGAATTTCTGATGTTCTGATGAATATTTTGGGTAGGGTATGGCCAAAGGAAAAATCCTTTAGAGTTTGGTGGTGATCTGTTCAATATAGTGGGAAAGGGGTGATTATAACACTTTTGTATCTTATTTAATTGATTGAGGCAATTCTTAAGATCAGCGACACAAGGAGGTATGATCTGAATTCAAGTAATATTTTAGGTACGATGATCCAGATTTTTCAAATCTTATGGGGCTCAATGAACATTCGCTGCTGTTATTGTTATTTCATAACAAGTAATAACGATAATCATTCTATCTGTATAGCAATTGAGATAGTAGACAGTTATCCAATGGGTTATGAGGAAATACCACCATTAGTACTAACAGTATGAACAATTGGACAGTAATATTGGCAATCATCTGAACATGCACTAATTCTGAATACCCAATGCTGCCTCTGTTGTAAACCACTTAAAACATGTTAACCTATCAGTGTATAGAAAACATATCAAGTGTTCTCACCAATCCGGCCACAGCAGCTGTTGCTGTGGCAATAGCTGGGATGATCTTGCCGGCAATACGTTTGGTCTTGAGTCTATCAGCTGGCTCAATGGAGTACATCCTGGCTCTGAGAGCAGAGGCTGATGCAACAAAGTCCATGTGACCATTGCTGTCATCGTCCTTTTCAAACTGCAATGGATTCAACTGTAGCTTTTCTACATGTGAAAGCACAGACCTCAATAATTATCAAGATTGGTATGATTATATTTCAAATTTTTGAAAGTGTAAAAGAGTTATACCTGCTGTAACACTATCAGTAGCAATGGCCTGCTCCAGCTGTGTGATGGCCTCCCTCTCGTCGTCACTGCTTAGAGGCAACTTTATCAGATCAGGTTTCTTTGCTGTCTCATCTGTCTCTATACTCTAGAAGGGACACAGTAACAGTTTTAGGATTTGCTTACTCAAGACTCAATTCAAAGATCAGATCAAAGAAGAAGATTACTTTCTCTGATGGCCTGTACTCAGGAATTTTTATCTCTGACAGAATCCTAGTCACTACCTCCTCGGAGAGATCCTAAGAAAAAAGGGCAAAATCCAGCTGTTCAGTGACAAAGTGTTTGTCTTTTACAGTATATGAACTAGTGCACGTGACCTACCTTTTCTGTGTAGGGGATGTTATAAACCGTTGCAAAAAGACGAGCAGCGCTGACAATGAAAGTGAAGTGTCTGAAGGGAAAAGAGAAAATTTGACAAGCTTAGATTTGAAACATAAATTTCACCAAAGGCTTCAAATGTGATTTACAAAAATACTCACAAAGAGTCTTTCAAGTCAAATCCAAAAGGTGCCGGAGGTCTTTTTGGGGACTGCCAAAATAAACCTACACAAGAGAAAAGTAATTCAATATATGTTTTTCTTTAAGCATACAATAAACTGCTTAGGCAAACCAAAATAGTTGGAAATCACGATAACTTCTTATGATTTTGAAGAATAACCTACTTCCATCTTTCAACCTTGTGTCCAGAGGGAAAGAGTGCAAGAGCTGAAGGGCCTACATGAAAGACATTACACGCACGGTGTATCACATTAAGGACCTTACACCAACTGACAGATGAATATGTATTTCCATCAGGACTTCTTACCTTTCTCTTGAAATACTTTTCAAATTTCAACCGAGCAAGAACAATGCACTGCTCCCATTGGCCAGGCCGTCGGCTCAGAAGCTTAATGACCTCTAATGACCCTTCCAGATTTTCTCCAGCCTGTATCCTCTATGCACACACAATTTTTATTAAGTACTACATTTCTTAAAATGGATAAACACAACAGTTGAACTATAATGAGTCAGAACAACACTTTGTTCTTTACCTGTAGCACTACTTCAGGTGAGGTGTGAGTCTGCCAGAAAGCATTGTACATGGAGGGTTTGTGGGAAAACATATTCTCAAACTAAACAAAAGTAAAGAAAAAGATTATGATTCAGCTGGTAGAATAACTCCAACTTTCAAGATGATCACTTGCTGAGTTTCAAGTGGACTCACTTTGTCTCTCGCCCACTGAATGGTGTGTTCTATGACAGAAGGGAAAGACTTAAGAGTGCAGAATGGGATCTCCTCCTCTGGGGGGTCCCTCTGGCAAATAAAAGAGTAAAGTATTTATCTGTGTCTGTGAAGTACATCTGGTGTGTGACTAACCCATACTCACATGGCTATTGTAAGATTCTGTCAAATTTGGCATAATAATTTCTGTGTGTCCTTTAGTTCCCATAGTGCCAGAGTCTAAGAGAGGCTTCTGATTGGATACACAGCGGCTGAAAAATAAATGGATGCAGAAACTCAATATAATTTGCAAAATATGTAAATATTTCATAAAATATCTTGTCTACACATACATTTAAATCATCAATATACTCTATACATTTATCAGGGGATGGTTATTTCAGTAAAATGGAAATTAGGTCATTACTCAGACAAACAAATGGACTATATCACTTTAATACTTGCACAAACCTGTCTACATATCTACGAGCCTCCACATTGTCCAGTGCTGTGACCACAAGGTTCAGGTGGGAGAAGAAGTCGTCACTGTAGATGCTCTCAGTACCTGGGCACACCTTGTTGAGGTGAGCCTCCACCTGCAGGTCCGGGTTGATATCACGAGTCGCTTCTGCTGCTGTGATACTCTTTGGTTTCTGACACACACACACAAAAAAGGATTTTGAATGTGTGGTGGATTTAATTGGGTTTCTTTTTAGTTCTGACTGTAAACACTGATCTATAGATTATATATCTGCGACTGTTTTATTAAGCATATTACTTTTATTTATTTCATTAACACATTTTTTTAAGGGAAAAGGGCTCTATCGTTTGTTCTTTTGTAATTTCAGAGAGTTGGTTATAAATATCCCGAATCCTTTGAGTCTCTATATTATTAATACAATGTTACTATTAATGAAATCTGCAATAAAAAAATATCACCTTTAAGCCTTTAGGTTTTACCCTAAGTAAGGCAATCCATGCGTCTTAAGGGAAGTCCATGTGGAACCCCTCAAGTGTTCAATAAACCTCTTCCAGATCTGATTATGATAAAGGAAACTAAAAGGTAGAATGAACCTGTTCACCTGTATATGATGTGGTCTGAAGAGAAACTGACGATTTAAGTTGGACTTTTCTATAAGGTCTGGGTCTGTGATGCACACCTGAAAATTGACAGACTCAGATTAAGTTCCAATGAATCAATATTTCCCTGCATTAAAATATTATGTAACAGTAGAAGTAAGACAAGAATAACTCCTACTTCTCCTGAGTTCTTGGCTAATCCCACTCCAAGCAGAGCAAAGTTTTTAAGCATCTCACAGCCTATGGCACCACAGCCCACCTGAAAGTTAAGATCAAGTAAGATGTATTTAGACATGAATCCTGAATAAATAAAAAACAGGCCTTTTTAGACTGAACAAACCTTACCATGAAGACCCTGAGCTTGTGTAATTCTAGACACATTGATTCACCGATGCAAGCCCGGAGTCCATCATATCGATCACCTACTGGGAAAAACTCCTCAGGAGAAACAGATTGAAGTGGTCGGACTACTTCGATTGCATCGAGATAAAGCTGGATGAGAGAAGAGAGGAAATGGAATTAAAAGCTGACAGAAAATTGTAAGAAACTGAACACAATTCATTAAATCTTATCAAATTTAGTGGTATTCACTGCTGTTATGTGATATAAAAGAGGTAGATGAAGCCACTGGTCACTCAACTATAATTTTTTCCTTTTGAAAACTTTTACAGTTTAAATTCTGTAACCTACCAATTGTTGCAGTGGTGCAAACTTCCCTGTGATGGCCTTAAGAACTTCCTGGCTGGCTAGCCCTCCTACAGCTGCTGCTAAAGGAGGAAGAATGCCTCTTGCTGTTTTTGACAGACAACGCACTAACTCAGTATTCACAGAAGCCTGAAGGAGAGAGGGTGGAATGAATAAAAGAAGTAATTCAGAATTTGTGAGAACTGAATGAATTCTGTCAGATGTTATACATTATGCGCATTTGTGAGAAACAAAAAATTACTCACTTTTTTCCTGAGAGTTGCATTTACTTCTTCAGTTAGCTTCAGTAAAACCTCAGCATCCTGTAAACACCTGATGGTATCAAAGTAGAAATGCTTATAGCTGTATGTGTCACACTTCAACAAATTCACTCACTGAAAACTGCAGGCAAGACAAATTATATTATTATTTATTGAGCACACAGAGAGGGAACTCATTAGAATAAACAACATGTTTACCCAATGCTGGGAAGTCTACTGTGCTGTTCCTGAAAGCTGTCCAAAGCCAACATAGCTGCATGGATCTGTAGTGGGGCCTGATGGATACATAGAAACAAAACTGTGAGGAAACTACACTATTAAAAGTCAATACATCATGACAAAACATTTTTGGACTGGACTTGATCTCACACTGGAAGAAGACAGACCGACCATCTCTAAGACACCAGGCTTCACAGAAACTATCCTTTGAAATATTGGATAACTTGTGACAGAAAGCTGCATTAAACTCACCTCTGGTTTACTGAAGTCTGGAGTCAGGACCACAGGATCATGTAACTGTCTCTCTATTGTCTCCTGAAATACAAATGTGGGTGAATGCAGTGAAAAACATAGAAAGAAAAGGCTCATTAAGAAAACCTGTTTTATTCTATTTTGCTCAGCTGTGATATTTCAATTTGACATGACAACTGGTTAACTTACAAATCTGTATGTTTTGGGGGTTTTCACCAGAGCAAAGAAGCCTCCATGTGCATATGGTTGTAGCTGGAATGTGTCTCCGATTGAAAAACTGTGAGGGGAGACAACTAATAACAAACACGCACACATTTGCACACGCACACACGCACACGCACACACAGATTTTCAATCATGGTAAAATATTTAGAGATCTTTGTGAAGACATTGTGAAGTGCTTTCTGTGATTGACACCCAGAATTATTGACTGTTTAATCATCTCTAAAATTGTAGGGTAGCCTCTGCAGCACAGGCAACATTATATCTACTGGATGGATATCTAAGGTGGCAGCTCCTAACATAGTTTTCAGTTTAAAGGCATTTGTCAGTAAATTTCACCTTGGATTTTCCACTTAAAGGGCAGTGCAGCGAAACCTTTACCATGTTTTCCCCAATGGAAATGCACCCAGAACCCACATTATTATGATTTGTTCAATGTAAAGGCACTTACTGCCATTTTGTCAACCGGTAGGGCAGACCACACGGCAATCCAGCATGTTTTTCTTGCCATACTGGCATTCAATGAGGCATTTTTTATATGCTCATTGTTGAGCCCACCACTGACCCATAAATGATTGAATGTGATTCAACAGTTATATGTGCTGATGCCATTAAGTTACATCTAACAGTAACAACTTTTTGAAAAAGATAACTTGTAAAAAGATACCTGTAACCTGCCGCACGGTTCCATTGAGCTCCGTCATGCCATTGACTTCTCTGAATACAACGTTCTGTCCTGTCTGTAAGCCATGAGGCTGGTTGTCCATGCAGGTTACCACTCCAGGACTGCCCTGCAGGGGAAATAGGACATAATATAGCAGCTGCTCCAAAATATTTTAATTGTCCAATTTTTCCATTATTCTATTTCAAAAGATGATGTATATAATTTATTTTTTTACATCTTACTTAGAAAAGTAAGCTGTAAGATAGAGAAACATAACTTATCATCACATTTTACAAAAAAAAAGAAAAGATTACTAGTTGAAACAAATTCTCTCCATTTTTAAAAATCATTTAGGGCACAAGAATACATTTGTAAAATGTTCAAACTACCTGACTAATAGTTTGGATGAAAATCTCCTTGGGCTCCTCTCCTGTAGCATCAGACACCTCAAACTCGTCTCCAAAATCACAAAATACTCGAGCACAGATTCCATACGTATCACAGCCAATGAACTGCCAAGATGATAAATTAAAGCACTTTGGTTAGTGTAAAGACAAAAGATTGGGTAATATGTGAGTGTTTGAGATCTCTAAACACAAGATGTGGTTTAGCTCATGTTCTGCAATGTCTAGTAATTACATAGACTTACTCTGATGGGAGGCTGTTGTGAATGACAGAACTCATTGACTCTCTTCTGTAGATTTAATCTGGCTTCAGTCAGAATTACACACTAAAGGACAGAGAAGACAGCCAAAAAATTGGAGAAGACACTGTTAGGGTTTTGCTCTGAACAAAACCCTCTTCGGTTCTTTAGCTCTGTTGAGAGGTGTAACTTCAATAACGAGACAAATTGTATTATAGAAAGTGTTTACTCAAGAAGTGCAGCAGTTTACAAGTTGGTGAGGTTACAGCCCTGGGCTCTCCAGCAACAAACCTCTGGAGGAGAGCCCCGAATGTTCATTGGCCGTGATCTTTATAGTGTTAGGGTTAGACTGTCCTTGAGTCACCAGGCGCCTGACTCAGCCTAACATGTATCAGTTATCTATGTGCTGTGCTTGTACTGTAATTTTGTGTTCAGACAATTATGTGATAGACAAGAACTAGATAGACAAGTGTTGTGTTATTCATGTCTGTGTAAGCAGATGCGTGTTGTGGTCGTTTCCATTGTTAAATGGAAATTCCCAACAACACCAATTGTTACGTACAGTTCACAGCAGACTCCATGTAACAATACAAGTTTTAATGCTTCTACCAGCTTACATCAGTTGCCATCAAAAACCAAATTAAACTGAGAAAATTTTAGATGTTTCATTAAAGAGTGTATCCATAGCATCCCCACTGTGAGCATTTCCCAGTTTCATCTGGTTTAATTTTTCCTGAGTCACAGAAAGCAACTCAAAATTTCTAATGCCCAACATAACGGAGTTTTAATCTTTGAATGATACAAGGTCACATATGGCCGTAATGCTTCCAGGTCTAATGCAGGTAGCCCTCAAGATAAGAACATCCGACTTACGAACATTTAAAGATACGAACAACTGCTCACCGCCATATCTGACTACGGCAGTCCCCCTTTCTACTGCTGAGCAGCAGTAGAAAGGGGCATCTTCACTACCTTGTTCCTGTTCATCTCAATGAAATAACTCCTTCCTCCTACTTTTCATTCGTACTAAAAGTAGATTACATTACATTACTACAGTACAGGTATACTTCACCATAAGTCGCTGTTAAGGTTATAAAAGTAGGAACAGGAATTATCTTGCATAAGTACAAAAATTATTTTAAATTTAGCAATACCTACATTCAATCTGGTGGTTTACATCACGGACATACTGTAGATGGCTGTAGATCATCAATATCAAAAACTGACTCTGGCTGTTGTTGGACGCACATAAAACTGGTTGAGAGTTCCCTGAAGTTCTTCTTCTTCTCCTCAAGGATTGAATTAGAAAGAGCAAAAGCTTACCGTGTGTGTAAACTAATCTGAATTCAAAACAATTGCGTGAATCTCCAGTGATGCTTAACAGTAAATACTGAAACTATACGTATGCACTTTAATTTATTATATGTTTTTATTCTTATTTAATATGCAGTAAAATGGTATTATGAGCCTTTAATGGCTTTAATGGTCTAGTGATTTTAAGATTTGTGGTGGACAGTCGTAAAAGCGAGTAAAATGATTTTTAATTTTTTGTATTCTTTTTGAAACCTGATAGATAATCAAGAACGATTTAACAAGAAATGACCTGTACATGTATTTTATTTCATTATGAGTTGTTTTTATGTCCTGTAATTATTTCTGTTAAGTCTTTGGGAATAGTATTTTCGTATTTCGAGTAGAAATTGCATTTAAATGACCTCAAACGACAAAAATAGGTTGAAATTTAATAAACAACGACTAACAACAATTCAGCTTATCAAAAACCTCTTGAAACCAATTGTGTTCGTAGGTTGAGGACTACCTGTACCTGCAAAACGTGTGGTGGTTTTATTGGAAAATCTATTTAAAACATTTCCATTCTTACGAGCTAGTTACAATCAGTTTTTGAAAATATGAGCTTACCTGATATTTTCTGAGAAAGCTAAGATCAGTATTGTCATCCAGAGAAGAGGAAGAAATGTCAATATGGACATAAGGATTCAATTCTGAGACATGAGAACACACTGCCTCCACCCTGTGGTAGAAAAGTAGGAAAAGCTTAACAGAAATACAAAAGCTAAGGCAAAATAAAAACTTAGAATAATTTACACATACCGGACTGTATATGCGAATTACGAGAGAAGTGTAAGTGTATGATTTCAAACTGTGAGTAAAGTTAGGCATTTCACCTTCTCCTCTGACTCAACACATCTTCTTTTCGAATAAAGAAGTTGGAGCCCAGGTCCCAGGTCTCGCACTGCTTTGTGTCATGAAGGGTGACTGTCTGCACACACGCACACACACACACACACACACACACACACACACACACACACACACACACACAGATAACAGGTCAGACCACAGGAAGATGAACTGTCAAGATACTCCACTTTGAAACATGATATGTCAGGGTACTGGATGATCATATGACTTAGGTAGCATACCTTCACACCAGCCAGAACAATATTCTTTGCTGTGAAAACCAGAAATCAAGTTGCTAAGTGTCAAACCACTACTGGTGAAGCAGAAGATGTCAGCACTATGGCATTGAATGTGTTACGGTGCTGTTATAATAATGAGATATTTAGCTTTACCTATCTCGATTCCTAGCCCCCCCATTCCACTGAGAAAGACTGACGACTGGGCCATCTGGTGCATAGCACTATCCCCCAGCACGTAGCGCTGACGACTGTAGAGAAAGAAAGGAAGGAGTCCAAAACAGAGAGTGAGGGAAGGTACAAAAGCTCAAAAGGAAAAGGTAAAACCTATTGATTGGCTATAGCATTAAGCAAGTATTGTCATTACATGTATTGATTGCCTTATGGCGTTTTGTATTATTTAATTTACTCCAGTAAAAAACACCACAGCGTAATGCTCAGCCAAAAACAAACAAACAAAACAAACAAACAAAAAGACTTGCCTGTAAAGCGAGTCGTCAATCTCCATGGAGTCTGCAGCCATGCTAGGAGGGACGGGGTTGATTTCACTGTGTCAGAGATGATGATTGTACCTGTCTTGACATTAAAAAGTACAATCAGTGACGATTGTTGGTAAAGTTAATGCACGCTTTGGTTTCTGACGGTTATGATCAAGAACCAATGTTCTCTTGCAAGTTAGCTGGATGAATGGCTACGTTACTCCTAATGTCAGCCAGATCTAATTATCAGAAATGTCTATAACTCGTGTGTCAAAGTTAAGTCGTTGCCTTAAACCAATTAAATGACGCCTTCTGACAGATGATGGTTACACGGTCCACAATATGCCGATTCATTTTTAAGAACCCGCTGAAGACAGCTCAGTGCTAGCAGCTACCGCTAGCTAGTGCCGCTGCTGCCTGGTGCCGGTGTCGAGGACACTTGTCGTAAACTAATTAAAAGTGATGACACTTATGTTAGGCTGCAAAAAATACCCGATATTATACAGCTGCATTCGGTGTTGTCATTTAGCTAATTACTAAGGAAATTTTATGGTTAATTTTGTAAAATTCTGACAAATAACCATGCATAACTACCTCAGTATCAGCGACGGGCTCCAAAGAATTACTGCCTGTAATTGGTTAAAATCTTGAAGTGATTCCGGGTTACCAAAGTCACATGATCGGGGTCAACCAATAGCGTTACAGTATTTTTCAACGCTAGGTTTGTGACAAATAGTTAAAATACAAAACAAGCTCAATAAGAAATAAAAAATATAATATATTAAGAAAATAAGGTCATTGTTTTATAAATTACTATCCACGTTAACAATATTCAGTGAAGAATCATACATTTTTGGTCCCATTTATTGGTTTGCATTATTATGGCTTACTATTTCAACATAATAATCAATCCTTAATACCCCCCCCCCGGGGAAATTAATTTTTTCACACAAGTATATATCGGACAGGCTCGTGCATACACACACACACACACACACACACACACACACACACACACACACACACACACACACACACACACAAACACACACACACACGTGTGCGCGCATGGGGCCTGCAAGCATAATGCAGATAACATGTTAATAATGTATAATAATGTAATGTTAATCAAACTTCGATCAGTTTTGGGAACGGGGCATTCACGGTTGAACCTACTAAATATTTCCTATGAAGGTGCCATGAATACTACGCTTTAGCAGATTTAATTCATTGTGTGACGTTAAGTTCTACAACCAGAAATTGTAGAATTTATGGGATAGTGTTAGAGTTTGTTTTGTCCCATTATGAAGCTATTTTTTGATGTTGGGACAATATTGTCACTTATTTGGACACCAGTGCATTGACATGTAATTGTATAGAAGTCAGCTTCATGTGGGAACAGTAAGGACAGCACAATAAACAAGTACTAACCGGATACTGACCTGCGTTGTTTAAAGAAACAAAGGTCATATGTCCAGTGAAACATTTACAAATGTCTGTTTTACAATTCAGGGCGACAATGTGAATACAACACGATTTTCCAGTTTCTTAGTACATTTACAGTATATGTATCGCACATATTAAAAATCCATTTCGAAACCTTTGAATCTACCTAATCCTTGAATGTGGTCAAAAGATTTGACGCAACAATTTTGTGTGCGCTTGTCTGGGATGGTATCGCTGAGTTTTCAACATGAGGCATCCTCCCTCTGATCATATTGGTCAGACGCGCACACAGGAACCATTCTAAGAACCGCCCACTGACGGAGAGCCAAAATCATGATCTCGTACGCAAACGACTCCAAAGTACCACTTTTCACCTGCAGGATCTGTGCCAAAAGTTCTCCTCTACAGCTGCGATGTGGTGCAGTCGTGCGGCTTTACGTGGAGTGCAGCGGATCGCTCCTTTAAGTTTGACTGAGCGTCTCGGAAGCAACGTGCAGAGAGAAATGTCAACCCTGCCACGAGTATATGTCACCCGGCAGATTCCACCCGAAGGTCTGAAGATCATTCGTGAATCTGGACAGTGAGTCAAACGATTTCATGTAGAATTTTATGCGTGACTCGTTATATATACTGTCACCTTGTTCATCTGACTGATGTGAATTCAAGATGTCTGCCTGTAAACATTCATTGTTTGCTTGAACATGATTCATGTTTGCCATTAGATTCGCACCGACTGCCGACCTAAGGGGTATTCCTCCGCTGTAGAGGTGTGTGGGGGAGAAAAAAAAGTCCCTGCTCCTTAAAGTCTTACTGTTTTAAGATAAGCATGCTTTACGTGAGACATTATTTAGCTTGAGAGAATATGCATGAATTTCGTTTGAAAACTAACCAGTGGGTTTGAGTCAAATGTCTCCTAAACTTTTGTTTTAAAATTCTTGACACTTCTGAATAAAGCAGATAGATTTTAATGTTGTTGTTTTTTTACGATTATCTGATTTTACATACTGATCTTTATTCTTAATATTCAATACTTGGGGAAATAGACACAATGCATTAATCAGTCTAATCCCAAATGAAAATTACCTTGTTGTACCGGGCAACCCCTATAAAACACCAATAAAATTGGGGCAAAAATCCCTTCTGCAAGAATGCCACATCTGGGGCAGTGAGGATTAGGGCAGAGCAGTCTTCTTATATGTCATGAAAGTCAGTGCTCCCATTGGTTCAGATCAAGATTGTCATGTTTTCTGCTTTTCAAAAACTAGTTTAACTAGCCACTACTATAGCAGTAAATAATACTAGCAATATATGTACAAAATATCAATAATATGAGGCAAAATAGAGCTTAACAATGTTACACTGATCCTATGTTCAGTTCCTGGTTGAGAAAGATTGTCAGTGATGAAGCAGACCTGCATATCAACATTTGTGTTTTTAATTAAGTAACTTGAGTGTATTTCTTTGTGAAAGTGTGTGGGAACTAAAATTAATGGCCAATAATTCTCCTTATGTAGATGACTTACAAGAGCTTTATTTAAAATCTATCATGGTTTTTATTTTTCTCAGGGTCCAGTTTGAGCTGTGGGACTCTGATGATGCTGTACCCAGAAAGGAGCTCCTTGAGAAGGTCAAAGGTGTTGATGGTCTGCTGTGCGTGCTGACAGAAAAGATTGACGCTGAGTTGCTGGATGCTGCAGGTCTGAAGACGATCTTTTGAGTCGGTTAAATAACATGAACTGAAACAATTAAATTGTGCGTGCGTGATTGGCGTCATCTGCAGGTCCAAACCTGAAAGTCCTTAGCACTATGTCAGTGGGTTTTGACCATCTTTCTCTGGAGGAGCTGAAAAAACGGTGATTTTTTATTTATTTATCCCATGTCTCACACCAAGCACATTTTTTCTAAGAGTCTTACCTATGACTTCCCACTCACCAAAAAAGTTTAATACTGTAACAGTGTTAGAACCCTAGTTGTGACATGTGATTGTGTTTCCACCAGAGGGATTCGTGTAGGTTACACCCCTGATGTTCTGACAGATTCGGTTGCTGAGTTGACTGTGGCTCTCCTTCTAACAACTTCCAGGAGGCTCATAGAGGCTACACATGAAGCCAAAACGTAATGTAACACACACACTTACGCACAATGTAGTCTTTTTCTGTGAACAGTTCAATAAAATTGCGTTGTGTCAGTGGGGGCTGGGGCACATGGAGAACCCTCTGGCTATGTGGATATGAGCTGGCCAACAGCACTGTGGGTATTCTGGGCCTGGGGAGAATTGGTGAGAATACAATATCTGTAACTCTTTATACACAATGTACATAAATTTATCAAACTATCACCAAAGGGTCATATTTCTCTTATGGGTTGTTTGTGTTTTGAGGCGTGGCTATCGCTGAGCGCCTGGCACCTTTCAAAGTAAAGAAGTTCATCTACACAGATGTGGCCCCCAGGCCTGAGCTGGCTGCAATCATCAATGCAGAGTATGGTAAGCACAAAATGCCAGCCGTTTTGTCATTGTCTATATACAATTCATGCACGTGCTGCCTTTCATTTTAATCTGATAACGAGAGTGGCACTGTCTCTTGGTGTACATAGTCTCTCTTGATGAGCTGGCAAGGCAGTCAGATTTCCTTGCTGTGTGTTGTGCTTTAACACCGGAAACAAAGGAGATCTGCAACAAGAACCTCTTCTCCAAGATGAAAAATACAGCTATCCTTGTCAACACAAGCCGGTACCTTTTATTTTTCATACAAACACTTTTAATTACATCACCACAGGTTGCACATAATACCATGTTATTTCACCTAGAAATAACATGGCATTAATAATGCCATTCGTTCACTAATCAAACCTTGACAACATTGCTGTCAATGTTTGATTAGTGAACAGACTGCGATAAGGAAGCAATGTCAGAGGCCCATTAACCTAAAAAGTACCATTTCATATGAATTATTACTCTCCAGCAACTAATTGTTGATTTTTGTTCAGTTTGTAAATCTGGGATTTTCTGTATTGAATCATTGAATTAACATGTCCACAAACATGTAGAATTCATTGATTCAACCTGTCCACAAACACAATACAAACATTTGAATTTACTCTTAAGGTTCACATAGTGAAACACTAAAACAAATTAACTGTTGGTACTCTCACTCAGAAATGACAGAAACAATTATAATTTCTTGCCTTTAATACACAGTTAAGGTGTTGATTGGTCAATACAAGACAATCCGGCTATGAATACAATTACAGCCTGTGTGCTTTCCTGCATGTTTGATAATTCTGTCCTTTCTAACGTGTCAGAGGTGGTGTAGTGAACCAGGAAGACCTGTATGAGGCTCTGTCCACCAGACAGATTGCAGCAGCTGGGTTAGATGTTACTGTTCCTGAGCCTTTGCCCATCAACCACCCACTTTTTACCCTCAAAAACTGTGGTGAGTCAGATGCATCGCTGCTTAAGATGCCTTATTCCAGAGGTGAAGTTATTGCCTTGCTCAGTTTGCCCTGCCAAACATTAAGTCTTTTTAATTTTCTCTTCCCACAGTGATTCTCCCACATATCGCAAGTGCCACTTACAATACCCGTAATGCCATGTCGGCCCTGGCAGTAAACAACCTTCTCCTTGGTCTGCGGGGTGAGCCGATGATTAAAGAACTAAAAATGTAAATGAGGTTCTACTCTGTGTACTGAACCAAGACATTTTACTTTAGTATACAACAATTTTGGAAGACCAGAATTAAAAACTAAGACTTGAGGATGTTTTCTTGTTCTTGTACATTCTTTATGCCATTGCAACTATTTCATTAAAATGTCACAAGCTTCAGAACTGACTTATTTTTTTAAATATATATTGTGTTAACAATCTCTGAACATATTTTACAATCTTTGTAATCTACAGTAGAGACAAACATTTAGTTCTCTCATGGATACATGTATAGAGATAAAACGAGCTCAGATATTAATTTGACATAACAAAACCTGCTTTTAAAGCTTCAGATCATAAGACAATGACTTTCAAAATCATTTTTGAAATTTTATAAACAGTATTGATATTTTGGCATATTCAGCGGTTAATACAGTCAGTGCATCTTTCAGACTCCTATTAAATGGAGAAATGGTTTTAGAAGAGAAGATCACTGTGAGGGAAGCCATTTCATGGGATTTGACCTTCGCTCTACAACTGAGGAAATCACAGCCACATCTTTACAGTGTGCAAAGAAGGCTGAATGTGAGCACTAATACACAGACATGAGACTTCAGAGTGTACCAGCCATAATCAATTAACATTTTTATGGCTAACCTTTTAATGACCTTCCTATTGACTTCATAGTCACACAAGCTACAAGCAAATTGGTTGTGTGTACAGGGAAAGCATTTTGCAAGGCAATAAAGTCAAGATTACATATTAAGGTTGTACACAGGCTAACAGTGCAATGACTACAGTAGATACAATGGCAACTAGAAATGAAGCAATGGCCATGTGCTGCTCATCAACAGTCTAGGAGACACAAGACAGTAAGCGATCAAGTATACAAAAACATGTTTGTTTTTTTCTAAAGCAGAACTTTAGTACAGCTTATGCAAACTGACCCGGTGTCCATCATAGAAGCTGTTCTTATGTTCTTAGGTCAGGCATCCAAAGGCAGGTTCAAATAAAAATGATTTAGATGACGTTTTCTATAACCTGCAAATTTAAATTTCTTCTTGCCACGTCTGTGTTTGTATATGATACTGTTTATCACGATATTAGACAGTAAAATTAAGTAAAATACACAAAGGAGATAGAAATCAAATGAATGGCAATATATTACAGAGAACACTACACAGTATTTTTAAAATGCTATCGATGCCTGCAAAAATGCTTCAACCTTCAAACTTCCAAGGTCACCACCATAGTAGTGTAACAAGGAAACCCTTTACCACTTTTGAGAGTTGAACAATCATAATAAAGCAAATGTTTTCATAGTTCCATATTACAGTGAACACTTATGAAAAGGAAAGATTTGTTGTGTTGCCTTTGTAACAGATACAACATTTACGTATATACACATGTACTGTGTAAAGCACCAATATCAAGTATAGCAAACTATACATACTGATAGCAAACTTATACAAAATGTTATTCATGACTTGTTCTCTCTCTCCACAAGAAACATTATGTAACACACAAAGTCCATTTTGTGTCACTTCTATTCACCCTTAGTATTTCAAAAAACACATACTGTACAGACTTTATGTGGTCATTCCCAGTCAATAAAAGGGATGGAAGATCACATTGTGGTATGTTTTTTAAAAAAAAGAAGAAGTTTTGTATATCATTATGTAAAATAAGGTGCATTAAGAGGCCTTTTTCTCGAGTAGTTTTAATCTAAGGATTCATTGCATTATAATGCAACATGCTATATTTTTCTAAAAATATAGTACAAGTTAAAAGCTGTCGCTGTTGAGCACTGATTGGTGCAAGAAGTTGGAGATGTCCAAATCAAGATCAACACATTGAAGTTTATAGTACTGTACTCATCAAGTTGGTAACAATTTCATAGCATATCAACAACAGGGCCAAAAAATGATAAAACACTTCATTCACTTTTTGTTGTCTCTTGGTTTAACTGAAACTTAAAAGAATTAAGCATCATCTAGACCCACCTTACAGGACTTTTGTGCAGTAACATATAGTCAGCACCAATAATGGCACCAAATCTAAACTTGATTCAGTTATTCTATAATCAATTTGTGTTGGGAAGAACAAGGCACAATATGCACAGTTATGATGATTCAAAAGTCTCAAGAGGGATGCTGCTTCATTTTTTAAAAGTGCATGAAAAATCTACACATAATATTAATACTATTTATATAACGCTAGCTTTTAATGTTGGAGCCATACAGCTGCCTCAAATCTGAACACTTGCATTTAGTGTTATGACTATGGAATCAATTTTCGTAAGCGCACCACAAAATATAAAAGGAACCCAAATCTAAATTTCAACCAACAAGACGGCACACATGGTTCTTTGTAGAAACACAATACAGCCGATATCATAGCTGCTTTGAAAGCTAAATCTATACTGGCTGGAATGATATTAATCTACAGTGGGCGGAAAAAAATCTGTGAACCCTTTGGAATTTCTCAAATTTTTTTGCATAAATTAGGTTAAAATTGGGTCTGATCTTTATCTAAATCACAACAACTAACAAAGATTTTGCTTAAAATAATATCATGCAAATAATTGTATTTTCATATTTTTATCGAGCATAAAACGTTAATATTCACTGGACAGGGAGGAAAAACTAAGTGAACCCTTGGATTTAATAACTGGTTGACCCTCCTTCAACCAAACAGTTCCTGCAGTTACAAATCAGATGTGCACAATGATCAGGATGAATTTTGGACCGTTCCTCTTTCCAAAACTGTTGCAGATCAGCAAGATTCTTTGGACGTCTGGTGTGAATAGATCTCTTGAGTTCATGCCACAGCATCTCAATCAGGTGGAGGTCAGGACTGTTACTGGGCAACTCCAAAAAAATGAATTTTCTTCTTCTGAAGCCATTCTGTTGTTGGTTTGCGTCTGTGTTTTGGAATACAGTATTGTCCTGTTGCAACAGCCGTCTTCAACTGTTGGACTGTAGTACTGTAGTACTACAGGGATGTTGGTAAGTCCCAGTGATTTCTCTAAGTGTTCAGCTGACACTCCTGAGTTCTATTTTACCCTCCTGAGCATTCTGTCCTGTGCTCTTGCAGTCATCTTTACAGAATGTATACTCCTTGGAAAAGAAGCAAAAGCAATGAACTTCCTCTCTTTATACACAACTTGTCTAACTGTGGACTGATGAATGTCAAGACTTTAAGAGATATTTTGTAACCTTCTCCAGTTTTATACAAGTCAATAATTGTTAATCGTGGGTCTTTTGAGAACTCTTTTGAGTGAGGCATGGTAAACATCAGGTAATACTTCTTGACAAGGGAAAATTCTAAACTGGTGTGTTTTCTGTATTGGCCAGTTTTAAGCCACACCTCCAATCTTGTCTTTGATTGGACTCCAGGTCGGCTCACAACTGACTCTTGACTTGCTCATGGAGAATCCTTAGCCTAGAGGTTCACTTACTGGTACTTTTCCATCCCTGTCTGGGAGCGTTTAAAAATATGAAAATGTTTAAAAATATGAAAACAATTGTTTGTGTGGAATTGGATTAAGTGGAGTGTTTATTCTTGTGGTTTAAATTAAGATCAGACTACATTTTATGAGCAATTCATGCAGAAATGTCAAAGAGCTCACATACTTTTTCTTCCCATTGTATTACCTAAAGTTTGAATGTATTGACACTGATGCGAAATTTGACATTTTAAGATTTATGTGAAGTATAGTGTATATCTATGAAACACAAATGCGCTCATTTAATCAGTACTGTAGCTCAATGTTTCTGCAGACCAAATGTCTTAAAGATTAAGAAATTTGATAGTGTGGATTTCTCATAAATAAGAAAATGAAGGAGTGCATTATCGTTCCAGTTTTTGGTTTGTGATTAGAACTAGTTGGCTTGGACAGAACATTTGTCTCAGCTTCTGAAAAATCGCAATCACTGATCCCAAATATATTCATCCTGTTGGCCCAGTCTACACCGGTCTATCCTCAGTCCTACAGCAAGGTGTTGGGCATATTACTATTCTGCCAACGCAGGCAAGTGGTCTTGGAATGTTTATAAAGGTGAGATGACTGGCTGAAGCGCTTCCCACACTTGAGACATGCATAGGGTTTCTCTCCTGTGTGGACTCGGATGTGTTTCTTGCAGTCAGTAAGAGTGAGGAAGGTTTTGCAGCAGATTTTACATGCATACTTGCGAGCTCCCTCGACCACCAAAACATTATGTTCTGACAAAGCCTTCTTACATTTGGACAGAACATCAGCTGATGCTCGGGTCAATTGAGGAGGTAGGGAGGTGGGCCTGCTACTGTTCATTTCATATCCACCAACCTTGTTTAAAAGCAGAGGACTAGTCAGGCTTGAAGAGGATGAAGTGGCATCCTGGAGAATACCATTTACTCCTTCTCCTCCAATGCCAGTTCCCATTTTTGGAGCAATACGTCTGTAACCCGGATAACCCAGAACAGTACCAGTCGCTTCCCCTGCTCCTCTTGAGGATCGCCCGAGGGAGTGAAGCCCGAGACTGGAGCGCTGAAAATCCAAACTAAAGGGATATGCACCATCACAACCTCCACTACCACTTCCTGTAGTTCTAGAGTTCCCTAAACCATCATGCATGGGGTGAAGGAATAAAGATTCAGCTTGTAAGTTGTCTCCAAACTCACTGTGACTCTCATTACCAGGAGTGCCTGACTGCAGAAGAGAGGAAGATGCAGAGCCAGATGGCCCAGTCACTTCCTGTCTAATTTGGAAATCACGTGCTACTGTCTCACCAGTCGTGTTGGGGAGGTCATCTTCTCTAGTAACAAAACTGGCCCCATTGCTTCCAAAATCTTTAGAGCCAAGGAAGCTAGAAATACTGAAACCATGTTTCCCACCCAGTCCATTACTACAGCCAAAACCACCTCCAACTCTGGTGCTTCCTCTCATGCTACTCTTGAATAGAAGTTGTGAGCTGGAAAGCTGAGATTCGGAGCTGGGCTGGGATTCAGAGACGAAGCTGCGGTCACTGCTCTCTGGGCTCAGCTCTGCCTTCTCCTCCTCCTCATGACCTCCAGGCTCAGCCGGGTCGCTACCTTCAGCTTGAGATGTCCTATCGCTGATTTCATCAGTTGGCTCTGGCGAACTTAAAGGCTCTCGTTTAATCACCACCTATGTAAAGTAAAAGACAATTTTTATCGCAAGTTAAAGGACATTATTGCTGATGCAGCTGATATATAAAATGCTTTTGTGTCACTGTCACTGAGGGTCACAAAAGACCTACTTGTACAAATAAAAGAAAGAAAAGAAGAGAAAAGAAATCACGTATTACTAAATATTTAGGACATTATATACCAAATAACAATAAATTTAACCCTAAATACACTGCTTAGAAAAGTTTGGAAAACTATTACATGATTTAGATCTTATAGTCTATTCTTCCCTGCGACCAGGAATTTTCTAAAACCGAGAGGTAAGATGAACCCTAATCCAAACTATCATTATTTCAGATTAGAATTTTTAACCCGAGAGGACCCAAGGTGACACCGGTTTCACACGTGCTTTGAATGCCCGTGTCTCTTTGTTGTAAAGCTTCATGTCTGATTTTAACTTGTTAAGTCCCTAAGCGACGTATACTCAACAATCTGGTATCATGACCATTTGACAGTCATGTGTCTGTGATAGAAAGTGATCTCTCCAAAATAGTGGTGTGGCCGACATGAAAACTACAATTTCCAAAAGCGATTTTCTGATATTACAGGTAATTTCAAACACATGTAACAGGTTTAATGCTTTGATAACATGTTCTATATTACTTTCAACCTGGTCTGACCATATTTGTCGAATTAAATAATATCAAACAAGTTACCGAAATACCGCTGTAACAATTATGTCACTTCGGGCTGTTTGCCTTAAAATAAGAATAAAAACATTGGTGGGACGTATTTGTCACAATAACAGAAATTAATTTTGCTACATCAATTACATTAAGTTGAAAAAGTATTCTGCTGGTCAATTAAAAGCGTACTGAACAATTAGAAACACAAAATAATTTTTGTTTTGTGTTACAAAACATGTTTGGCAAATCTGCACATAATGTTAACAAATTTTTACTATCCTATCCTGATCACATAAAAATTTTAATGTCTTATTTTTGTTAAATATTATATATTCTGTTATTTCTAATTAATTTGTAGCACGAGAATAAACAACGCTACAACCCTACAACGCTTACAATGCATTGGAGGCCATAGTGGGAGATGATAGCGAGTCTCAGGGACGTGATGAAAGCTCAGATGAATACCTCGATGACCCTCTTTACAATCCCAATACTTAAGACAGGGAGAGTAATGAGTCAAGTGATTATGGTGATTCAAACAGTAATGAACCAAGTGGATGTACCACAACCAAACATGAATTCAGGGCAGCAAAATACATTCGTCCATGGAAATGAAGAGAGTACTGTCATCTGGCCTAGGCTAAATGTCAAAAAATACTTTACAGACCTAAGAAGTGAGAAAAGGTTTCAGACATGGTGCTGATGATACAACAGTTTCATTTCTCTTCAGCATTTAAGGTTTTTTTTGCACATGTTATGTCTTTAGGTCTGTTGTTTGGATTTCAGTAGCTATGGTAGCTTATTGCTAACGCTCCCAAAAAGATACGATTTAAGTTTTTTTTTGCACAATTATGTTTTTAGGTCTGTTGTTCTCTGTAGCTATGGTAGCTCGTCACTCATGCTCCCAAACAGGCAGTGTTATTTATTTTTGATGCAGTTCACATATTTTGTGGTGCAAAGTAAAACTACTGACACATTTTTTGCTAAACCTTGTTATATAAGTCACAGTTTTGATATATGTTATAGAAAGGCAAATAAAAAGACTTTTGCATTAGCAAGCAGTAGAAACTGTCAGATTTACTTATTTTCAAATGGGGTATATACATATCACTTACGCCCAATCTGACATATATGTAACAAACCAGATCTATGGTAATAAAACTTATTGTTCTGGAAAAAACTTCAGAAATGTGTTGTATACGGTCCACTTGGTCTGTGGTATAACCCACATATTTTTCCTGTAAGGATAAATAGGTTTGGGTTCTCTAGGGTTAAAAACAATGAAGATGTCCTGGACAGATACTGTACTTCATCATGGGATAAACAAAAGTGTTGTAATACCCTAATCTGAATACTTTTAACATATAAATGTAACAGAAATAAACTAAGATAAAACAGCTGAGATGAACCTACACTTGTATGATTTGCATATTGTTATAAGATTTTATATTTCTCATTAAATGTTAGCAAAGTGCTTGTATTGTGACTATAGATTTTTATAGAAGACTTTGTCCAGGGGGTCAGCCTCTGCTGCACATGATAGGGTTACATATTTCACATGCTATGGATTTTCTATTGTCCAATTAAATGGGTAGCATGTCCCCTTGATTTCTTTGCTTTGACATGATGTAACTTTTTATCTAAATCCATGTCAGACTATTTTTTTCACAAGGCAGTCCTATCAATATTCCAGTACAGCTGTGAACTACATATTATTGTGATTTGTTCTGTTTTTGTCTGCTGAGTTAACAGCAGAACTGATCAACAGGTGGTATAGATGAGGCAATACATTTCCACAGTAAACTGTTTGGTGAATCTGTATTTGACAGTTAGGACACAAATATGAAAATATTGTTGCATGGTTACTTTGTCAGTAAAAACAAATCACCTTTACCTTTTGTTCTTCTGTTTCGTCCTCTGTCCCAGATTTGATATTCACCCCCGGTCTGCTTTCCTGATGGTCCAGGTTTTCGATGTCTTCCTCCTTGCTAACCCCTCTCTGTATTCTCCCTAAGTCCTCCCCATCACAATGCCCACTGTCTGATTGACTGGGCATCTGGGGGTCATCTAGCGTCACCCCTACCTGGACAGGGATTGTAGCATCAACTTTGGACTCATCTCCCATCTTGTGGGAGTCTGGGGAGAGTAGCACTCCTTGCTCTCGCTCTGGATTCACCCCTCTCTCTGCTATCATTGCCTGGTTTTGGGCAGAGGAGCGCTGCCTCTGCCTGGGTCTCTCCTCTGATAAACCCAGGGCCACCGAGAGCTTCCGTTTGTGTAAACGTCGCATTGGGAAGGAGGCCCTCTGTTCAACCACTCCTCTGCCAACTATATTTGCAACTTCGTCCTCCTCCATCCCCCCCAAAGCGGAGCTCACCAAGCTCAACCCAAGCTGCTGCAGGAGAAAGGAGCGCTGTAATGTCGTTGTAGCAGTATTTGCTGTGAGATCAACATTAGCTGTGGGGTTCACTGCTAAATCTGGTACTTGTTGTTGCGGTCTCTGTCTCTGTTGCTCCTGCTGAGGTTTGTGATGGGTGCTCCTGTCAGATGAGGGGGACATGGGGAGTGTGCGTGTTGTCAGGTAGTGTTTGCAGGCCTTGACAACATTGTTGAGATGCAGATGTGATGCTGCAAGGAGGATATCCATTACATTGCTCTCTCCCAGCATCAATGTGGAAGTATACATCATGTCCACGAGAGCAGCAAAAGCTTCAGCGGTCACTACCTACAAATACAACAGACATTAATTGATCTTACAGACACAATAAGAAATATTAAATAAAGTAAAAAGATGTCATGAATAAAGTTGACAAAGGTTGGTCCAAACATATTTGGAGCAGCATCTCACAAAAGTATTTATCAGGTTAAGTTAACTATACACTTTGGTATAGCTGGATTATCTGTAGTTTGTACCGTTAGCCTGTTGGTTGTGCAGTTAGTGGTCTTACTAGCTATCTCGAGCCGGCCAAGTGCCTAAACCAGTAGACGTTAGAGCTTACAAGATAAACACACAAGTTCAAGAGCAACTTCTCTGCAAACACGGCTGGTCAACTTACTAAGACCAAACACAACCTTATTCTACAACTCCAAATTCGGAAACAGAGAAGATGTCATACAAGGAAATGATTGGCATGAATTAGGAAATCAGCTCCCTGTGACTCGCGATGGCGGATAAAGCGGTGTAGGAAAATGGATGGATGGATGACAGAATGATAGACATCAACTTCCAGGTGAAATGCTTTTTGAATTGCTTTAGGATTGAGTACTTTCACAACTTACTCATATACACATATTGAGAGTTAACCTGTACTTCAACCAACCCAGAGCTATGTGCATTTCCCAGTTTGAGATCATTAAGTATGTATGTCAATATGTATATCTGTCTGTCTGTCTAGGGTTAGGGTTAGGATTAAAAACAAATGAAATGTGTTTTAAAATAACTTTAAAAACTCAAGATTGTCTTTATTTGTTGAGACAGAAATTTCAGAAAGACGATAGTTCATTGTATTCCTCTTTTCTTCTTCTTTCGGCTTTTCCTTTCGGGAGTCGCCATAGCGAATCAGTTGCCTCCATCTAACCCTGTCTTCTGCATCCTCTGCTCTCACACCAGCCACCTTCATGTCCTCTTTGGTCTTGCTCTAGGCCTCCTGCCTGGCAGTTCAAAACTCAGCATCCTTCTACCAATATATTCACTAACTCTCCTCTGGACATTTACAAACCATCTCAGTCTGGCCTCTCTGAATTTATATAAAAAACCTCTAACATGTGCTGTCCCTCTGATGTACTCATTCCTTGTCCTATCCATCCTGGTTACTCCCAAAGAGAACCTCAGCATCTTCATCTCTGCTACCTCCAGCTCTGTCTCCTGTCTTTTTCTCAGTGACACAGTCTCTAGACCAAACAACATCGCTGGTCTCAACACAGTTTTCTACACCTTTCCTTTCATTTTACCCCCTTTCCTTTCATTTTAGATTGCTATCTGAGACTCATCACTCTATCTGACACTCTTTTTACCTCCAGGCCATTCCTAACAAACTCCTCCTTCTACTCCTACTCCATTTCTCTTCCTATCTACACCGTGATAGAACAAGTTGAACCCTGCTCCTAAACTTCTAACCTTGCTACCTTTCCACCTGGTCTGGACACACAGTATGTCTATTTTCTTCCTCTGCATCATGTCAACCAACTCTCTACCTTTTTCCTGTCATAGTTCCAACATTCATCGTCCCTACTCTCAGTCCTATACTCTTGGCGTTCCTCTTGTCTCTCTTCCTACGAACACACTTTCCTCCTCTCCTTCTTTGACCAACAGTAGTCCAATTTCCACCGGCACCCTGTAGGTGAACAGCACCGATGGCAGTCGTTGTCAATCCGGGCCTCGACCGATTCGGAATATAAGTCAGAGATGTGATTCGCATGTTTGATTTGGCAAAAGTTTTACGTCGATGCCCTTCCTGACACAACCCTCTGTATTTATCTGGGCTTGGGACCAGCACAGTAAGACACTGGCCTGTGGTGTCTTGGGGCTACATTACAATAGTTCATAGTATTAAACATTTATTTGATATTTTTTAGAAAATTTAAGACAATGGTTACATTTTTAAATCATTAAGAAAAATAGGTGTAAGATTTTTTTTTCTGTCTCCCAGCTCTGACTATGAGGCCTACACCATAGCAGTACTGGCATTTGAGTTAACAATCAACAGATGTGGAAAACCTTTTAATGTTATGTGGAAATAGTTTTTTTTTAACACATGAGAGCGTGTGTACTTGCTCTTGTCGCTAAATTCAGATCACCAGGTACTTAACTACTCAGTTAACACTACTGGCAAAACTTCCATTTGTTACAGTCAATGGTTCTCACATGCAGTGACAGTTCATATTAAGCTCACCATTTAAAAGGTTTCTTATTTGACACAACCATTAAACAGTCAGTGAGTCCTTGCTTGAATTCAGCATTCAATTAAAGATAATGCCTTAATTTTGAGAATTAAGTCAGGATTCTAACTTTACTTATTCTGACATGAGAAGGAAAATTGTATGGATTATTACAAATGAAAATCCATTACTATGCATGGAATATCCTGCACAAGAAAAATCAATGTCCATGCCATTCAAACATCCAAGGTACTTTAGTGGCCTGGACTTTTTTAAAATTTTAATGTGCTGAGAAATAGTCAACGTGGAATGCGAGGAATACTTGAGGTTGAAGTAATGTCTAACTATATTGAGGAAACACCATTGTTTAAGGGAAAACATACTCTGTAAATGTCCTTGATACCAAAGCTGAGATGAATCAAGACCTGGTTAATGTTATTACATGACAGGATGGGCAAGGGCTAACTGATTAGCATTCTAATTTCAGAGACGTGACATAAATGTTTTTTTTTGTATTCTGCTGTAAAGACTAGTCCAATTGTCTAATGTTTTAAACTACATTTAAAAAAAATAATTTATTTATAATTATACTTTCCATCTTTAATACGTGTCAGCAACATTTACTGAAATATCACTGTTATCTTAGATTGAAAAGAACTTTTTTCTCTATACCATCTTATCTTTATCACCATCACACAAATTCTAATTGCTATAAACCTTCATGGAATATCATCAACCACAAAAATCCTCACCTCATTGTCCAGCTGGATCATGTTCATGCTGGCATCTCCCACTGCAACTGTAAACAGTGCTCTGAAGTGAGTGCTGCAGGCTGCAAGAACTGAGCGGTGGGCCTTGAAGTGTCTACTGCCCACTACAATAACACAGTCCCACAGCTGACCTTGGACACGCTGATAGTTAAGTTGCTGGAAGATCTGCTCAAAGTGTCCCGGGAAATCCATTGCCCTAGTGATCAATGCAGATCAAGGTTAAAAGGATAAGGGCTGTTTAATGAGGAACGGAAAAAATAAAGTGGAAGAGATTTAATAATGTCAGTTTTGAGAATCAATTTTTTTCCCGTTATTTGTTAAGAATAAATATAAGACACTCATATATTGTATAAATTGAGTTACAAAGTGTTATAATCAATTGAACATTTTTGAGTTCTAAATTGTGAATAATGACCATTTTTCAATATTTTTTCACAAATTAACTCCTTAATTGTGCTGTAGATTAGCTGATAATAATAAAATTACTTATTTTCTATTTAGCCAGCGATTACAATATAAACTGAGAGTTAAGAAAGAATCATGTCTATGTACAAACCCTGGCAAAAATCACAGAATCACCAGTCTTGATGGATATTCATTCAACAGTTTAATTATATATATATATAAGTCACAGACATGCCACAAAACATTTATTATTCACAATACCAACTGTCTTTCTGAAAGAAATCCTTTTTAAAAAAGAATATTGTTGCAGTCTGTTAAAGATTTTATTTTTCTTTTCAAGCAAAGGAAAACAATATAAAATCACTCAACTCTTTAAAAACAAAGAAAGAAACAGCTGCATAAACAACCTCCCAGAGTGGTGATTCCATCATTTGTGCCAGGGGTCGAAAGTGTAGGGTTTCAATTAATTTTATCCAAGAAAGAAGTGTTCTTGTGCAAAATGAGTATGATGATGAAGTTATTATTGATGATTCTGTGGTCCTACTGATAAAGAAGGCTGGTAAAAGTTGAAATATGAGTTCATTAATCACCCGATTAGGAGTCATATTTTACAGTGGGTTCAATTTCTTGCTATAAAACAAAAATGTAAAAAATAATTACATATTTTGAACCTTAATAAATCCATCATTTAACTTATTAGTAACGTTTTTAGTTAAATAGTAATAACGCAACAGCTCAAGAGTTAATCGCGAACTGTTGTGTAACATTAGATGAAATGAAGACAGTTAGCTAGCCTCGACTGGAGTGGCTAACAAGAACAATTTGCAAACATAACTAGCTAAAATAGCAAAAATAGAACATTCTATGAATAAAAACCAAAGCGTTCTACTGCTGACTGTTGAACTGAGAAAAATTAGTATTCGTTTACCTTGATTTTTTTCCCCGAAACAGTTGGTAAAAGGGGGTAGCAACAGGGCCCTGACCATGAACTGACAAGGCTAATTTTAGCTGGCTACTGACCAGCAGCGTATCTGTTAGCTAACCCAGCAGCAGTAGCATTCGGTCACCTGGCTACAGCGTGTGTACCGAGGCAGCCTTTTCCGTCAAACGTCGGTACAAGCTAGCCAACAACACAGCTGCCCGCCCCTAGTGGCACACTAGCAACCAGTTTATCCGCAGCGACCACTAAAGCTGCCGCTCACGGTGAATCACCTTCTCAGGCAACTTGACTCATGTGTCAATGACACAGTCGGATGTAACAACCGGTAAGGCTGATCTCACGTGAATGGGTTGTGATTTTCTTATCATTGATAATTCCCAGACGGGTTTTCCCAGCCAGACTCACAGGGCGGCGCTGTGGATCTCTTCCATTTCCGTGACCTCGGCAAGGTGACGGGATGCAAAATTCACCACAAGATGGCCCTTATAACTCAACTAAAATCCTTGCTCCAAACGCCATGAATTGGTAGTACAGTCCTGTATTTGCCTTCTTACCCTTTAAGGTCATCAAAGATTACTCATTATCAGATGAAGTTTTAGACAGCTGTGTGTATTAGACTTATATGGGACGTTATAGTAGCCCATTCAATCTTCTTAGTCAATAACGTTCACTTCCTTAATTTTTCGGTGTTCTTACGTTGAATTGTTCAGTATTGTCCTAATTATTGATTCATATACATTACATGTTTATTTTTGTATTAAATTAACTATTCATTGAAGACTGTTTTGTGTTGTAAGTGGTATTGCATCCGTATAGCTGTTCCCTGCTTACATCTGTTCCCTTCCCTGTGGCCTGTACCATCACCGCTGACACTTGTTTTGTAGCCATATGACCACATCTAGTCTGAAGGGGGAAATACAATTTGGGGGGGGGGGTCCAGATTTTTAGAATTTGAAAAAAAAAATTCAGACTTTTTTATTTGTTTGTTTTTTAATGATGTAATTTGATTATACATTTCTTCTTCTTCTTTTCCTTTCTGCTTTTCCGTTCACAGCAAATCAATTGCCTCCATCTAACCCTGTATTTTGCATCCTCTTCTCTCACACCAACTACCTTCATGTCCTCTTTCACGACATCCATAAACCTCCTCTTTGGTCTTCCTCTAGGCCTCCTGCCTGGCAGTTCAAAACTCAGCTTCCTTCTACCAATATATTCACTATCTCTGCTCTGGACATGTCCAAAACATCTCAGTCTGGCCTCTCTGACTTTATCTCCAAAACTTCTAACATGTGCTGTCCCTCTGATGTACTCATTCCTGATCCTATCCTTCCTGGTCACCACCAGAGAACCTCAGCATCTTCATCTCTGCTACCTCCAGCTCTGTCTCCTGTCTTTCCCTCAGTGACACTGTCTCTAGACCAAACAACAGCGCTGGTCTCACCACAGTTTTGTACATCTTTCCTTTCATTTTAGCTGAAACTCTTCTATCACACATCACACCTGACACTTTCCTCCACCCGTTCCATCCTGCCTGTACACGCTTCTTCACCTGTTTTCCACACTCTCCATTGCTCTGGACTGTTGACCCTAAGTGCTTAAAATCCTTCACCTTGTTGATCTCTTCTCCCTGTAACCTCACTCTTCCCCTTGGGTCCCTCTCATTCACACACATGTACTCTGTCTTACTGCGGCTAACCTTCATTCCTCTCCTTTCCAGGACAAACCTCCACCTCTCTAGCTTCTCCTCCACCTGTTCCCTGCTCTCATTGCAGATCACAATGTCATCTGCAAACATCATAGTCCATGGAGATTCCTGTCTAACCTCGTCTGTCAGCCTGTCCATCACCATAGCGAACAAGAAGGGGCTCAGAGCTGATCCCTGATGCAGTCCCACCTGCACCTTGAACTCTGTCACACCTACAGCACGCCTCACCACTGTGTTACAGTCCTCATACATGTCCTGCACTGCTCTAACATACTTCCAGGGCTCGAAATTGCGCCCATTTTGGTCGCATATGCGCCCAAATTTTTATCAGTACGACTATTAAATATATTTGGGAGCACCGGTGCGACTAAGGAAAAAAATCTGGTGTGCCTTTTTTTGTGAGACCGCGCTCCTGCGGTCCTGCCAGGAAACAATTAGAGCACAACTGCGGCTGCTCTCCTGGGAGAGAGGCGCGCGGAACGGAGATGGACGGAGCGGTCTCTATCGCTCCGTCACTGCCTTGCTTTTGGGTAGGTGCACCTAAAGTCTTTGCTGGTGCTACTAACTTCTAAATTTGGGAGCACCAGTGCTACCAAGAAAAAAAGTTAATTTCGAGCCTTGACTTCTCTGCCACTCCAGACTTCCTCATACAATATCACAGTTCCTCTCTGGACACCCTGTCATAAACTTTCTCCAGATCTACAAAAACACAATGCAGCTCTGTCTGGCCTTCTCTGTACTTCTCTATCAACATCCTCAAAGCAAATACTGCATCTGTAGTACTCTTTTTTGGCATGAAACCATACTGCTGCTCACAAATGCTCACTTCTGCCCTTAGTCTAGTCTTCAACTACTCTTTCCCATAACTTCATTGTATGGCTCATCAGCTTTATTCCTCTGTAGTTGCCACAACTCTGCACATCTCCCTTGTTCCCATGTTTGATTTGGCAAAAGTTTTACGTCGGATGCCCTTCCTGACACAACCCTCTGTATTTATCCGGGCTTGGGACCGGCATAATAAGATACTGGCTTGTGTCCTCTTGCGGCATTTCGCACGATTGATTTGGCAAGGCATGTTTGATTTGACAAAGCTTGTTTGATTTGGCAAAAAAGCTTAAGACTTAGTTTACTGAGCTACTGCCATTAAAGTAAATATTTTAAGTTGAGTACAGTACTGTACTTCATGTATTGTGGGCAGAACTGGAAGGCTTGCGAAACCGGAAGTATAACGCATTCATTCCTCTTGCCTTCCGGAACGCTCACCGCAACAACAATGGCTGCCCCTTTCTCCTTGGTGTGCTGCGGGCAGGAGAAGGATTCTGATAAATCCGTTATTGGTGACTCTTTCACACATTTCTTGTTTTAGAAAGTTTAGAGGAAATTGCTTATTGTAATAGCTCATGTAAAAGTGTGATCATGCCGGTGGAATACATTAAACACATGTTTGTATCGCACACGTGGGAGCTAGCAACGTTAGATGACGCTTGTGTTGAGTCTGAGGTTATTTACTTGTTTATGATGTGAAATTTTACAAGCAACTATAGCCATAATTTGTGAAACTTCTGCGTAGTGTTTTTCCGTGCATACCGTACTTGAAATGTTCGTTCATGTTTAAATATAATATTTTTCTACTCATAAAACAAGCAATGTTAGTTGTGACAGAAGTATTCTGATAATGTACTTAGTTTTGTCCTGATCTGGTGCTTAGTACTTCAGAATTTATCTAAGCAATTCAGTATATGTATTTATTAGCACCGAGTATCATCAGGTCTCCTATTGTGTTCTTTGTTCTTACAGTGCAATTTTCAAACAGCAACATCAAAAATGCAGACAAACTGGATTTCACAATGTTTAAGAACACAGATGAGAATAATCCCAGAAAAAAGAGCCAAAGGATATTGGTAAGTAGGACTTATTTCATTCACAGTACTCTTTATTTCATCTGTACGTTAAATCAATAACATAACAGGTTGTTATTTGCTATTTGCCAAGTCCTCTCAAGACCACGTTGCTTATGGTTTCCTTTGTGTAGGTTGCTGAATCAGACAGGCTGTCCTATGTTGGATGTAATTTTGGGGAGGGGTCTTTAAAATGCAACAATCTTTGCAAGTAAGCTTGTTTCACATTCTGAAGTGTTGTGACTGCTGCTGTACAGCTGGTGTTAATAAGCATAACATTATTTGTCTGTTCAGATATTATGTAGGAGTGTTGAACAAGCAGACAATGAAAATGGAGGTGCACAGTGCTCAGCTCTTCAATATGCAGCCATCCATACCAGGTGAAAAGCATACCATCAGTAGTTATAAAGTACTACACTTAAAAGTGTTCTGTGTAGTCATTTATAACTACTTTTACTAGTAGCTATAAATTACTACATTGAATACTGTACTTTTAAAGAGTCTACATAACTCAGATAACTAAAACATCTTTTGAAGTATTTATTTGTGATGTCATTTTTAATCAGGAGAGACAACAGTGACCGCAAAATCCCAGGACACTACTCTGTCCTACCGAGAAAAGGTATGGTGTGATGCTCTGCCCCGTTTCAAGTAGAATAAGAGAAGCCCGAGCTCAGATAAAAACAAACTTGATGTTAATGTCTTAACTGTATTCTACAATCGCTGCCTAGGTTGAATCTCTAATTGAGGTGTTTGGCACCAAGAAGCAGAAGAGAGCTCTGAACTCCCGCAGGCTGAATAAGGTGGGTAGTGATACCCTGCATCAAGCAGTGACTAAGGCTGCCAACACTGTGATTGACCAGAAGGGTTTGGAAGGTAAGTGACTGTTATACTTTGTAAATAATGTATATTAAAGTAACCTGAGATGCACTTCAGATAGCTTTATTGACAAAAGTGTTGAATTAAATATCTTGTAATTAGAGACTTCTTGTGTTTTTTTGTGTTCACCTTTTTTTCCTGTCATGTTTTTTCTCCCCTTTCAGCTCTACAACAGGAAGTTGCCAAAACAGAGTCTCAGGGAGACGTTGCTCTCCATCTGCCTCCCATTAATAAAGATGCTGACAGACCTGAGACTGTGTACTTGTTTGAAGATCGTATCCTTAATTATCTCGGAGTATATTTGTTACATTACAGCAAGGGAATGCAGGTACAGATAATATAGTTTGGGATGAAAGCTTCCACTATCTGTTCAGTTGTCCTGCCTTAACCAGCATCCCCAGTCCTGAGTCCAGTAGAGTTTGGGGCTTTGGAGGAGGCTGGTTCCACAATGGCAGCATTAACATGTGAAGATTTGCAGAAGATGAGAGATGGAGGGTAAGGTGGCAGAAAACCTCGCTGTTGCTAAAAAATTATAACGTTTTTATTCCATTTAAAAAAAAATTATTATTTTTTTTAAGATGCCTGTCTGTTGTGAAAGTCCTAGAAGATATGCCTACTGAAGATGGAGAGATGAGAGACAAAACTTTCCGCTGTGCCTATTATCTTTCTCTGCTTCTGAAACTGGCACGGCACAAAAACATGACCCGAAAGTGTGAGTTCTGTTTGTCTTGCTTGTCAAAAGTGTTTTTGCACACATCTGTGTAGTAGACTAATTGCTACTTTGCAAATACTGTTTGCATATGCAGTTGCGCAGGAAGATGGCTGTCCTCGCATCATTCAGAATAAACTGCTGAAAACATTTACTGTGGAGACTTACAAAGATGGCAGGTATGATGGTAGTTGAGCTGTTAAAGTTTTACTATTTAGTGCAGTACCTGCAGATCACTGAATTTGCACTTTTTAGTTGAATTAAATTTCACATTAACTGCTTTAGAACACATTTTAAGTTTTTCTGTTGTTTACAGGGTCAACAATGTAGTTTCTGCATCAATGCGCGTAAAATTAGCAGCCTACTCGCTGGCCCTACTGCTGCACATGGCTCACATGACTGCTGATCTTACACTACTTCACCGGGACTTGCAGATCACTGAGGCAAGGTAAGAAAAAAAAAAAGGGGGGGGTTTATATTAGTTATTATTTGAGTGTTTGTCTTGGGTTTTTCTTTTTAACTTGCATTTGTGTAACATAAAATTTGATGATACATGGTACTGTTAAAATAACACCTGGAGATCCTTATAGCAATTTCCACATTTCCTTTTTAAAGATTCTGCTGATATATTTGACCAGTTTTTTGTGTGATAACACAAATGAGTGAACTTGCTTAGTCACTGGTAATTTTTGCATCTTCTTGTAGGATGATTGAAGTTGCCAAGTCAATGGGACTGACTCTAATTAGACCACCCAAGGGGATGGCTGCCAAGCAGGAACTGCGAGACGAACACAGACGCGCTTGTCTTGTTCTACCCCTCATCAAATATGATCAGTTGACAGAGCGGCAGAAACGCAAGAAAATGCACTGAGGATAAATATAAGGAGACTTGGATAAAGAAGACAGGCCTTTCAGAATTGGAAATTGCACAAACAAGAACAATTTATTGTTCTTTTTTGTTGGCAGATAAATTGGTGAACATTTAGATATGCATGACATTGTTCCTTAATGCATCCTATGCAAGATACAAAAAAAGCTGAGTATTGAATTGCAGATTCTACATGACAGAATTTATCTGTCAAAATACATAGGCACATTAGTTTACAGCATATATTGCACACTGAACATAATTGTCTTTCTACAACCAATTATTAAAGAATAATCCTTTGATTTACCCAACCAATTGGGAAATTTCTTTTATACTTCAACACACCATTAAACATGTTGACCAAGTGAGTGTGTCCTTGTTGGAATGCTGGAATGATTTTTTCATATTTTAAAGACAACATGAATAAGGAAAATAATTATAATGACCAGTAAAAGGAGCATCTCTGTGAGAAGACAACAACCTAGGCTCATCTTTGATTTTGCATATACACTTCACACTATAGCAGCCTGCTAGCTTCTCTTAAGATTATAAATTCAAACAAGGCACACTTTGTTATGTCGCTGAAGTCAGCTTCACTGAAGCGTCTATCTCCTGATGACACAAAAAAAGACTGCAAGAGATGTATTTATGTGTGCACATTTGTAAAACTCAATCGAAAGGTACAAAGTTATGCTATTAACAATTTCACATATGCACCGGAAGTCCCCAAAATATGTCTTTAAAGTTTGTCAGCTAAAACAGCACATGTACTATGTGTTATGGGATGCCTGTTTATCCCCTCTGCTCATGGATTGTGTCTGTTACTTTAAAAAAAACCAAGCCGGACATGCCCCTCAACAGAAGTCGATGTAATTTGGGCAGGCAAACCTCAGCACCTGCAGTCTCTCCTCCCTGGAAGAGATGCAAAGCCTACTACTATGACATAATAATTAGCTTCAAATCTAAATAGTACTTCAGTTATGATGGGTGGAGCAAGCAGAAGACAGGATGGCTTTCCCCTCATGTGTGGGGTGTCTGTAGAAAGGCTAGGACAAGTATTTTTGTTGGAAAAGCATGAAAAAGCATATTGTGTATTTCAGACTATTAAAGCATCAGTATGGAAGTGTTTCAATTAAATATTTCATACATTGGCTTCCCTTCATTAGTCCACATTTGATGAATGCAATAAAATTTCATCAGGTGGTGTTGAAGATTTAAGTGTTGTACTGTAAGGGAGATGGTGTCCAGACCAGCCTCCTGCATCTTGGAAGTTATTCCACTTTAGCAAAGGTGCCACACATGTACAATATACACCAGTTAAAGTGCAAACAACTTGATAGCATTTTGGAAATGTCCTCATTTTCGTATTCTTAGTCCTTTCCGACATTTACAGGATGGAGCAGAACATGCTGCCACTGTGGCAACCACTTTCGACAGTGGCGCTGATTCTTGTTGTCATTGAAATTCCAAGTCGGGATGGATACTGTGATGAGGAGAGGCCAGAGGTGGGGCTGGCAGGTGGACGGGGGGGAGGATTTTCCAAAACCCAGAGAGGAGCAGATGAACAGCTACAAAATGCAAAGAGATGAAAAAAGTGAATAATTTTCCAATAACAGCATTTATTCATTTTTTAAAAACTTCAATAGAAGAAATACAAAAATGAAAATGCCACCTTCAAGAACTCAATTTGGGTCACCTACTAGAAACAGAAACAAGAATCTGATCTTTTAAGTTTATACTGTGTTGGAAAACAGTTGTTGATGTAGACATCCAGCAGAGGGAACATTATCATCATGTAAGTGTGAACCAGAATTGCAAAGTTGTGGATCAGATAGGTAAGCTATGAAATTGAGGGGATGCAGAAAGAGGCCAGTTCCACATTGTTATGTGATACATCATTAGAGGTTGTAACGGCTGTATTTTGACAGCGGAAGTAAAAGTAAAAATCCAGACTGAATTCAGTAGTGGTATCTGAAGGTCTGGCACTTTAGGTCTGTTGCCTAGTTACCTGTTGTTATGCCTTAGAACACTGTTGTTGCGCAACACACAAGTTTCATTGCCAGGCTCTACATGGAGCAGTGGTTTTTTGCTTTCAGGATGGCCCTGGAACAAGAGATTGTCATGGACAACACCTTTTACTAGCCCAAGCACAATAATTCCACAGCCCTGCACTGGTTGGACACGGTTGCGCAATACCTATAGATTAAAAAAAATTAAAGAAGTATATTAGTAATATGTTATCACTGAGGTCAGGTGAAATAGATGTCAGCAAGTCTAATTGTGTTCATGCTTCATTCCATTTCACCTTGATGTCGACACTGCCAGAGACTTGGATCCCACATCCACGGTTTCCAATGACATCAGTCTCCACAATGTGACCAATACCACAGAAACTGACACCGTGGCCACTGTTTTTATAGATGCCATTACCACGAAGCTCTACTCGGCAATCCTTCTCCACCGTTACACCCCCTCGACCATTGTGAATTACGCAGTTTGACACCAATCGGGTCAGCTGACTGCTCTGCAGCACAGCAATGCCAGTTCCATGATTGCTCTTTATGAGGTTGGAAAAAACATTAAGAGGTTCGCTGCTCTTCACATACAGACCGACTGCTGCAGAAATGGAGAGGACAGATGGAGAAACCTGTAACAACAGGAATTGTGAAACTTTGGACATTTGCCAATATTCAACAAGTGTTTTTTTTTACCTCCATTGTAGTTTATGCAGTTTCTTTCCACAAGAGCCACACTGATGGAACGATGGGCAGAGTGGCGCTCATCCTCACTGTCCAGATCACTCTCCCATGCAAACAGTTCCCCCTCTTCATTAAAGTTCTCCTGCCCTTCCCTCCCTTCTCCATCTACCCCAATTCTTTCACCACTGCCGCCTTCTCTTCCAATCCCATCCTGCCCCGGCCAGTTACCCTCCCTGGCCTCAATGTTCTCCGGATCTTTTCTGCATAAAACTGCCAGTCCATACATACAGTTGCGGGTGATATAGTTTCCCAGCAGCTGTGGGAGGCTGGATGACATAACCCATACACCACAGCCTTTGTTACCTGAGAATGAGTAGAAATTAAACATTATTATTGGTAAAGGTGCATCCATATTGATAAAGGTGTGATCAAAGACAAAGACAAATGTGCTGCCTTCAACAGCCTGAAATGACATACAGAAAACATGGTTCCCTTCAATTAGTCCACGGCCTCTCTCTCCCACCACGACACCATCGGAATAGCCAAAACAAATGTAGTTGTTCTTCAGGATAGGGTCACCCCCTCTACGGATGTCCACCCCACCCCACTGGTTCTCTTTGATCACATTCTCTGTATTTATGTGTAAAAGAAGGGTTCACAGTGACAAACATCAAAGGGGGAAAATACATTTTGAATTCCAATGTAAAATGTGGTAGGAGAAATCTGTCTATACCTGCTATCATCCCTCTACCATTCTCATTTATAGCTATCCCTGCTGTCTGGCCCCGGAAGATGTGATTCCCACTGCAAGAAAAAAATGAGAAGAGTAAGACAACAGGAGCAAATTTTTAAAAAGAAAACACTTGATGTAGTAGTCCATAAGAAAATAATGGGTAAATTTGTTTAGAAGTGTTGAATACATTGACAATATAAATCATTATATGTGATAATTAAGACCAGTTGTATACTGTATGTTCAGAAGACCAAACAAACATCTCTGCTGTGAAAAAGGCCCAACGTGATGTTTATTCCTTTCAATTAAGAAAACACAGCAATGGAAAAAGTGAGTAAAAATTTGTGGGAAAGATATTTGTGTACAGTATTTCCACCTACCAGACCACTGGATTCCCGCTGAAGAGAATATAAACACCAGCTTCCTTGTTGTTGTAGATCTGGTTGCTCCGAATTGCACCTTTTCCATTGCCAAGGACAACAATACCTGAACGCAAACCACTATGGATTTTGTTGCACTATGAAAAAGATAGAATAGAAAGGACCAAAATCAAGATTTTCCTGTGAACACTCTTTTAGAATTTGGAATGTCAAGGCTTTTTCAAATTATAATTGGGATTTTTTTTTTTACAGTATGCAGTCTTAAATATTATTGGTGTATAAAAAAATATGAGTATAACTTTCTATCTGGATGTTCAAAAAATCCTATTCTTGTCTAAGGTTTTCGAACACTGTACACAACGTGTATAAATACGTACAGTGTTAATACAGTGATACTTAAACAAAGCTTGTCTATGACAACTGGCTGCAAGATTCAGCATTTACCAGAATGATCGGATTGGCTCCTTTTCGAATGTCAATCCCTGCCTCGCTATTTGAATGGATGTTATTTTCTGCGATGAGTCCCTGAGCAGACAGGCGGAGGAACACACCTGAGGAGCGACACTCACAAACCTCGTTTCTCAGCATCACAATCTGAACAAGGTGAAAGAGAAGGAAAGGGAAGAAAACTTGACTCCAGCTTAACTACTCATCATCTCACCTATTGACATATATATATAATTCAAAAGGTATTTTGCTAATAAAAGTAATTAAATTTAAATAAAATGTAAATCAAAAAGATCCTTTCTTAATATGAAAAACAGTATGCTCTTACTGTGGAGTTTTGGATGCAACGGACCGCATAGTTCAGGCCACGGAAAACATTGCCCTCCAGCCGAGCTTGACCGTAATTAGATAAATGCATTCCACCCTTCCCTTCCCTGAAGAGGCATCGTCTGAGGATGCAGCCAAAGGTGGATGCTGCCAAGATCTGAGCTTCAGGGTCCCTATTTAATTCTTGCTGAAGGGTGAAGGGTTCAGGAATCACACATGGGGGATCTGAAGAAGAGGCCGGTGGCAGAGTGCCATCTTGCTTGGGCTTGAGCAGATGGGACAGGCCATGATTGTCAAAAGAAATTTTGTAGTCCAATTTAAATGGGTTTTTGGTGTTAGTTAGTTCTCCAACTTTGCTTTCCTCTTCTCCCTCACTGTAGTCACAGTCACTCCAGCAGTCTTCAATGACTGTGCCTCGACACACGGCATCTACCTGAGTCCTCCTCTGCCAGTCTGTTGTGTTCTCGTGTTCCTTTGTAACATTGGTGCCTGGAGTTTGTTGCCTGGCAGAGGAGCCGGTCAAATGACCTCTTGAAGGGCTGTCGCTATTTCCAGATGCACCACATGAGGTGAACGTCCGGGCCAGGACAGCCAAGTGTTTACAAGCCCAGTTCTTTTCTGAAACTGGGGGGCCTTCCACTGTCACAGATGCGGTATCACTTCCTGAAAAGTCGCAGCTATCCAATAAACTGAGGACCACACCCAGCAAGTGGGCAGAGCTGCCCTGTGAGAAGGAGCAGAAGCGAGCCTGGCAGGTTCCCGGGCCACGGACTTGTAGTTGAGCTCCCTCAAAGTTGCAGTTATCTAGTTGGACGTGACCCCATGATGTCTGAGCCGAACGAAGAATGCGAGGTGATTGAAGTAACATACATTCAGGAAAAAAGAAATAAACAATAATTATTGAGTGTAATTGTTAAAATATATTTCAGGATACACAACTTGGAAAACTAAGTTTATAAATTTACTGTATAAAAACAGGAAATAATCTTTACCTTGTACACCACAGTGGAGAACCAGGGCGGCATGAAAACCAAATTACAGAGCCTGGCAGTAGGACACTGCTGCTCCATGCACACCAGGAGGGCCACTTCCCCCAACTGTCCAAGCCCAACCAGTTCCACAGGTACCTTCAGCACAACCTCTGCCTGCTCTTCATACACCCCAGGATGGAGGATCACTCGATCATATGGTCCTACGACAGCAAGGACCCCACGAAGAGACTCGTACTCACATCCAGGCCCCACGTGCCAGACTCTGCGGTCTTTTCTACGACGGAAAAAAAGGAGACAGGCAGTGGACTGGACCTCCGGCCCATTTTGAGTCCAAGTGCGGGTAGCCAGGGCATGCTGCTTCAGGGCCTCTCTCCAGGATGGGGGCTCCACATGGGGCTGACTGGGCCAGTTGGGATGTCGGCACTCAGGGCAGCCTAAGCAAAGTTGTCTCCAGCGGGTGTTATCCAGAGAGAGGATGAGCTCCCTCCAGGCATGGCACACCTGGCAGCATCGCCCAAGGTCAGAGAGAGGAAGATAGGCTAAAATAACCCTCCAGAGCTCCACGGGGAGGCTCCCCACCTCCATGGCAGCACAGACACCGGCTGTGATGGGAGGGGCTCCTGGGAAGCAAGCAACACGCATGCGCAGTTAAAGAGCAGCAGCCTCCTGCTACCACCCGTTGTGCAAACCATAGAATAACACATCACACGCAGGTCATCCTGCAGCAATATTCTTTCACATTGACCGATCAACCAATATCACCTGGCAGGCTTTCAATATGTCAGTAAAACTTTGCTACGATTATTGATCGTTAGCTAGAATCGCAACAACGCTGTTATTTACAACCCCCTTGTTAGTTACGATCATGACCATACAAATCGTACTTAAAAAGAAATAACTTACCTTTCACCAGTTTACCATTGTGTGACAAATCGACACATCTATTCGATGTACACAGCAGCCACGTTTTGTTAAATGTCTGTGATGGCGACCTTTTCCTTCACGTTCATAACAATCCCTGACAACAGACATCACTGGTTCGTGTCCTTTCATGCATCCCGTGTTTTCGTTTGTAACAAACAAGAGACAAAAAAACCCAATTGGTTCTGAAGAATCAACAAACGGAAAACGGAGATTTCAACTTTAAATAACGGAACCTGGTAGTGTTTTGCAAAGTCTTGTTTTTTTTTAAAAAAATTTAATTTTCCTATACGCGTTTCATGAGTGACACGGGTAGACATGTGACACGGAAGTGAAAGTAGAACATTGACTTGTCAAAATAAAAGCCATGACTGTAGCCAGCCAGCCAGACAGGGACAGACAGACAGATTGATTTTCTTTCTCTAATCCTAATAAGGATTCTCCGCCAAGAGGTTTTTTTTTGTAATTGTTAGCTTGATTATATTAGCATGCTTTTTAAACCTTTAAATTTTTAAAAAAAAAATAATGCTTTGTAGAGCTGTGGCCAAGGAAGACCCGAAGAAAAAGTTCCTTATCATACCCATGGGGAAATTATCTTTGCAATCTAATTATATATGTTAAACATGCATACATATGTGTGTGTGTGTGTGTGTGTGTGCGTGCGTGCGTGCGTGTGTGTGTGTGTGTGTGTGTGTGTGTGTGTGTGTGTGTGTGTGTGTGTATAATAAATAAATAAATAAATAAATCTATTCATTCCCTTAGGGGAATTACTTTTGATTAACTCCAAATGTTTTCACAGGTATACAACATACAGCTGTATACTGTATAGCTTCAAGCCGAACAAACCTTGCCATCAATTAGACAGGTGAACTAACAATAATGCACGTCAGCAGTGCAGCTGCCCATTCATTGCAACACAAGAGTTTGGCCAGTAGATGTCGCCACTTTTTCCGAAACAAAGGTGAACCTCAAAACATAAACTACAACAGATTTACAAGACAGATAAAGAAAACAAAGACAATCCACGCTGTGGTGAGGAACACGTTTTCTGGAACAGCTACAAATACAGTGGGAGCTACTTATTAATAATTTGTTATGTACTGTACAATTTTATTTATACAGTTAAATGTCCGCTGCAAACTTCTCCCAAGCATTAATATCACACAGCATGGGCTGTAATCCCCATTATTTAATCTTCCCGTTCGAGGTGAACCCCATATTTAAGCAACACATGCGGACATCTAACAGCCGACCGTTACTGGCCCACGGACGGAGATTGGACATGGCTGATATCGTTCAATCAGCGTTCTTATTTATGGTAGCCTACCAGAAGACGACCAATTCAAACATCGCTGTTATTTTGGTTTTGGGACTTGGATTTGAGCTCGCCAATGTAATCCGTGTAGACAGCAGACTCAAAAGTAACTCTGAGAGGTTGTCTTTTATATGTGTATGTGTAATTTATCAATAGTAGTCAGGCCTGTTGACATCTGTAAAAGATTGACACACTGGTAATTAGTCAAACTAAAGCATAGGTATCACACCAGTCAGTGGGGAGAACTTTAACCCTGAATGTTGTTTCATCACACTACAACCAGATGTCAGCAAGAGGGGTTGTATGATTGTTGGACAAAGTGTCTGATATCCTTCCTGTGTGTGCCAGGTAAGACAAGCTGGCAGCACTATATTGCACCACTGGCAATGTCCTAGTAAAGGTCCCTTATTAAGGATATTTGAGATATTTGAGTCCCTAACCCTCCCCACTTTAGATATGTTGGGTTGTTTACAGAACTGTTGGGTCTGCTATTCCAAAACACCACATTCCATCGTGGGCACCAGGATTTAAAACTAGAACAAGGTTTTTCCCGACAGGACAATGTACACACACATTGTCCTGACCCCATTAAATGACATGGCTATGACATAGCCATGTCATTTAACGGGGTCAGTTCCATAGTCAATAACACCACAGATGTTATAGGTTATAGTCAGTGATTTACCTTTTGTCATATTTATGAGGATTTCTCATTATCCTGTCAGATGTAGAGGTTTTGTTTGTGGTACTTCCCTTTTAGTATAGTCAACCTTGTGCCATTGCGCTTCCCACCAAATAATAAGATCGACAACAATGAGATTTAAAAGTGTGTGAATAAATATTCGTGCCACTGATTCCACTCGTTGTTTGTCTAAATGAGTGCTGTTGCTATGCTTTTTGCATGGTTACTGCAGCAGGTGTGACTCCATAGCAAATCAGGAAAATGTCATCTCCCCACCTATATACTGTATGTTTGAATAAGCTCACTTGAAAACCTCACAGTGTCACGTTTTTTAACTCCACCCACTACCTGTCAATCAAGCGGCCAACCAATCATGGCGCATCTGCCAGAAGGAATCATGTGATCAAGAGCTCCTGAGATTATTGTGGGATTAAATAAACAGCTGTCACCACAAAAAATACTCTATTTTCTGTTTAATATGCGTTGACATATAATTCAAACACAAGGTACACAAGAAAACAAAAAGTTTTCTTGTGTACAGTTTTGGTCGACGTCTACCAGAAAGTTCGGGCCATTAGCCGAGTTAGCTCTGGTCTTCACGTTTGTCCATGTCTCTCACTTACGGAGCCGTTTTGGATTCGTCAAACATAGCGGTTTATATTCTTTGATTGTGACGGACCTCACATTGTCGTGTGGGGAACCCCAATGCTTTATTTACCAGGACCCAATTTACGAAGCCGGCGTCTACACAGATGGCCGAACCTTAACAGGCTTCATCAAGTTAGACAGTGTGATTAAAATTTTCAAGTCACAATCCCATTTTTTAATACATTTTTTCTCAACTCTTAGTCATAACAATTAAAATTAATCTTTAATTACACTGTCACCATCAGAAAAATGCTTCCACTTTATAGCAGCTCATTTGACAAGGATGGACCAATTGTCAGGTCCTGCTGGCGCTCTCATTATTTTTGTGTTGATCCATAGCAGCACAGTAATAATGTGAACATTATTAAGCACATTAATTGAATTTTGAATGAGCTTTATGTTAATAAAAGTCAGAGGTGTTTTTAGCTCATTTTTGGGCGTGCTGAGGCAACCCCAAATTTATTCATGACACCCCAAAAATCTTTTAAGGTTGCTGATTTTTATTTTTTCTTTACATCTGAATTTAGAATGCAAAAAAACACCAAAACCGTACACCATAACATTTCTTTACTTCTACCATCCTAACCCTAACCCTAATCATTACCCTAACACATTATAATACATTATAATAATCGCCAGTAGCTGCGCTAGAAATGTAGATCACTACATGTGTATCTGACTCAGGATTTGCTCAATGCAAATCTGGCATGAAGTCCAACCTCAGACCACTTCTCGTCTGAGCCTCATCGGGCAGCACTGACACTGCATATTGACCATAAATCAAAGTAAGGTACGGTTTCCAAAAAAATTTCCAAAACATAGGAGTGACGTTGGTGCTATTTGAGACATTCCATTGACATTAAGACATTAACAGTGAACAATCTCCGGGATTATTAGATGTCCCCGGTACTGACAACTGTTCTTGCACAATGCCTATCCATCTCAATGGCTGAGTTGTTTTGCATGCAACCGTTTAGCTGTCAGCTGTGCATTAAGCAAATGTACATTACATTATGTATATCTTCTTGTCCTGCTCCTGCATACTGCGTTCTCTCATTACTTTGATTTCCTTTCACTGATGTATTCACCACCTAGGTATTACTAACATTAAATTGTTGTTAGATTGTGTTTGTTTTGTTGCTGCTACTCCTGTTTTTATAATGAACCTATTTGTATATAGTACGCAACATTTCCATATTTCAACCATCTGGGGGAGAGATGGGGGAGAGGTTACAGGTCACTGTTATTTTTGGGGTCACAGTCTGCAAATTTTGGGAGTCCTTGGCTATGGGCATAGTGGCACTTCACCACGCAAATAGAAAAATGTCCAAAGTTTTAAGATAAAGTTATTGATTAACAGACCCAATCTACTGACTTGTGGCACATTATATGAAAAATAGTGGAGAGGTCAAGGGAATACTTAAAAACCATTTGCCAGATGATGTATGAAGCTGTGCAACTATCATGAAGCTGGCAGATGGAACCCAAAAGCACAAAGTCCAAATCCGGATTTTAATCAGCAGGCAAGTTTAAGGTAATCAGTCCAAACAAACAAACAAATCCAGGCGCACAAACAGAAACCAGAAATCAGGCAGAGTCAACGCTAAGAAATCAATCAAAGAACAGGAACGCTGTAAAGTAAGGTATAGCACATGCTAATTATATGCAGGGATGAGACTGCTGTACAGGGTATATGTATTGTGGAGCTTTATTTTGGGTATGTGCAGCAGATGACCACAGCAGTGCAGGTGATAGGAATGTGTATGCGTGCAGGAATGTGGAGAATGGTCTGGAAAGAAAGGAAATGTTAACGATAACAAAAAGGATGAATGAAAATAAAACATGTCTTGGCATGAGTCATGACAGTAACACTCATATCCAAAGTGCAGCATGGTTTACATGCTAGATTTGGTGGATGGATTTTTTTTTTCCTTGGATAAATCCTTTAAATGCTCAACTATATTTACACGTCAGTAAAAATATTCAAAAAGGAATCCCTACTACTGTGTTTTGTCCAGGGAGATGTCCTTGGAGATCACATCTTCAAGTTAACCTACGATGGCCTGGATTGAATCTTGGGCAACCATGGCTTTGTTCATTGGACCCGTGATAGTGATCTGATCCTGTGAGGTGGCATAGTGGCATAGTTGTTAGTGCTGCTGCCTCACAGTGGGAAGGTCATGGGTCAAACCCCAGTCTCCCCAACATGGCTTTTCTGTGTAGAGTTTCCATGTTTTCCCCAGGTATTCTAGTACTCCATCATTATCAGGAAGAACATACGTCTAAGGACCTTTAGCTTATGTTGGCCTGTAGTGGCGGCGCACCCAGGGTGCAGCAGCTCAGGACCAACTATCCATCTAACCTTGGAATTTTGTTGTACACCTGTATAGTGACAAATAAAAGCTTCTATCTTTATTTCTTCTTTCTGTGGACAAACAAATTCAACATGATGAAAGAAAAACATGACAATTTTTTTTCTTACTCCTCCATAATAATCTGTATGATAGTTGTATGATAATAATCTGTTTGATAACTCCTTTTCTGTGTTTTCATCATGCTGGAAAAGGTAATTTGACACTGTGTACTACGAAAGAGAAAGAAACAGTCAAATCAAATCTATTTTCTTCTTCTTTTCCTTTTGGCTATTCCCTTCAGGGGTCGCCACAGCGAATCAGTTGCCTCCATCTAACCCTGTCTTCTGCATCCTCTTCTCTCACACCAACTACCTTCATGTCCTCTTTCACTACATCCATAAACCTCCTCTTTGGTCTTCCTCTATGCCTCCTGGCTGGCAGTTCGAAACCCAGCATCCTTCTACCAATATATTCACTATCTCTCCTCTGGATTTTTAAATTTAAAAAAAAATTTATATACTGGTTTGATCCCTGATGGGAAATTAAGAACGCACACTCTAGCTAATGATTCAAATGCATGCATACATATGCCCAGAATTGAGGAATCTTTGGATGCTCTCTCAGGTGCCCGATACTTTTCAACGCTAGACCTCGCAAGTGGCTACAACCAAGTGCCAGTGGCAGAAAAAGATAAACCAAAGACTGCTTTTTGTACCCCCTTTGGGCTGTTTGAGTTCAATAGGATGCCATTTGGGCTTTGCAATGCACCTAGTACTTTTCAAAGATTGATGGAGCGTATTTTTGGAGACCAGAGTCTTCAGTCCTTGCTTTTATATTTAGATGACATTGTCATTTTTTCATCTTCTTTTGATAAACATCTCCAACGTCTTGATCTGGTACTGTCCCGCCTTAAAGAACACAATCTAAAATTAAAGCTACAGAAATGTCACTTCTTTCAATCGGAAGTCACATACCTGGGCCATGTAATCTCCGCATCTGGTGTTGCCACTGATCCGCCAAAGATCAGTGCAGTGATTGATTGGGCACGGCCTACCACTTGCACAGAGCTACAGTCATTCCTTGGGTTTGCCTCGTACTATCGCCGCTTTGTGGAAGGTTTTGCAAAGCATGCTGCTCCACTTCATCGGTTAGTGGCTGCAATGGAGGGAACCAAGAAGAAACGCAAAGCCTTGGGAAATGGTGCCATCGGCGATCGCTGGAATGATGAGTGTGAAACCTTATTCCGGACCCTCAAAAAGTTATTGGTGAGTGCACCAGTTCTGGGCTATGCTGATTTTACTAAACCTTTTATCCTTGAAATAGATGCCAGTCATGCTGGACTTGGAGCCGTATTATCTCAAGATCATGATGGGAAGCGACGACCAATTGCCTATGCCAGCAGGGGCCTTAGACCCACAGAAAGGAACATGTCCAATTACAGTTCTCGAAAGCTGGAATTTCTGGCGTTGAAATGGGCAGTCACACAAAAGTTTCGTGAGTATCTGTTTGGAAACAAATTTGTTGTATTCACAGATAACAACCCCCTGAGCTATTTGCAGTCCGCTAAACTTGGAGCTGTGGAGCAGTGGTGGGCATCTGAGTTAGCAGTTTTTGATTTTGAGCTGAAGTACCGACCGGGGCCTGCTAATCGTAATGCAGATGCATTATCCCGTCAGATGCATCTCCAGAGCACTTCCCCTTTGTTCCCTGGCCTGAAGGTGCCACGCGAAGTCCATGATCAAACAAACCCTGTATCTCAAACGCCTCATGCTGTCGCTGTCACCTTTCAGGTAGCTGCTTTTCCCTCTCGGCCCACCGCTGACTTAAGGGCCTTACAGGCCGCAGATCCAGTGATTGGACCCTTCCTACAGTATTGGAAGAGAAGAAAGATTCCAACAAAACAGGAACTGGCCAATGTCAGTAAAAGTGTGAAGAAGTTGGTGCAACACTGGACCAGAATTAGCTCAAGGGATGGTGTCCTATATCGCCAAATTCAGACACCAGGGAATGCAGAAATTCTACTTCAGCTTCTGTTGCCCCAGTGTTTGCAGTCTGAGGTCCTCAAAAGCCTGCATGACGACCATGGCCATCAAGGAATTGAAAGCACCACCAGTCTCGCAAGGCAGAGATGCTTTTGGCCATTCATGGGACGAGACATAGAGAAGTACTGTCAGGAGTGCAACCGTTGTGTGTTGGCCAAAGCAGTACAACCAAAAGTTCTGACATTCAGAGGTGGTTTGGTGGCTTCTAAACCCCTGGAAGTAATTGCCATTGATTTTACTGTACTGGATAAGGCCAGTGATGGACGAGAAAACGTGCTGGTGGTCACTGATGTGTTTTCTAAATTTGCCCAGGCATTCCCAACAGCAGACCAGCGGGCTAGTACAGTTGCCCGAATACTGACGGAGAAATGGTTCTACATCTATGGTGTACCCAAGCGTATTCACAGTGACCAAGGTAGGAGTTTTGAAGGAGATCTGTTGAAACGATTATGCCAACTTTACGGAATAGAAAAGAGTAGAACAACACCATACCATCCGGAAGGTAATGGACAGTGTGAACGATTTAATCGAACATTGCATGACTTGTTACGTACTCTTCCTCAGGAAAAGAAAAGAAAATGGCCACAACACCTACCTCACCTGCTGTATGCCTATAACACCACAGAACATCAATCCACAGGCTACTCACCCTATGAACTTATGTTTGGTCAGAAGGCTCAATTACCTGTAGATTTTTTGTTAGGGGCACCGCAGGAGTTAACCACACCAACCTCAGCACAGGACTGGATGGATGAACACCAGCATCGTCTGCGTTCAGTCTATGGTCAGGCAAAAGAGCAGCTCCACCGGGCAGCAGAACGGAGAAATAGACATCACCAGCCAACAGAAACTTCTATTCTGTCCCCTGGAACGCTTGTTTACAGAAAGAGTCACCCTCTGGGGCGCCACAAAATCCAGGATACCTGGGACCCAGTTGTTTATGTGGTGGTCAGAAACATGGATGAAGAAGGGAGGGTCTACAAAATATGTCCCAGAGATGGTACAGGTCAGGAGAGGAATATCAACAGAGCGGAGCTCAGAGTGTTGCCGGCAACTGCCACCAATGGGCCTACAACACAATTGCAGCCTGTACCTGACTTGGGCCTGACTGGAGACGCAACTACATATCCCAAATCCAATACGGTGGATGACGACAGCGATGTAGAGGGAGGTGTCTTCCTTTTGGAACCAGAGATACAGCCGGTTCAGGCCTTCTCCCCAAATTCCTCTGTGCCAGCTTCGCAGACAATAACTAGGCAGTCTGACAATCACGAAATCCTTGAACAGGAAAGTAACCCCAACGTTAGCACAGCCACCTTGGCAACAGAGGAATGTCTTGATGTGCAAAAGCGGCCTACAAGAAGCAATGCAGGACAGCATTCGAATCCTTTCCACCTGCCAAGACCAGTTACTCAAACCCTTGCTACCACAGATAGGACTTCTCAGGTATCTCACGCAGTCAACAGCCAGGTGATTCTAGACACATTCCGACCTTGGTTGTAGCATGTCACCGGGACGGTGACCTTTCAAAATAGGGGCCAGTGTAACAGGGATACCTTTAAGACCCAGGGCGGAAGCTATTTAAGCAGCTGGTAGCAATGCTCTCGCTCTCTCTCTATCAGCATCAGACGTCACATGCGTCCCGCGGTGCAGGAAGTCACGCCAAATATTGCTGAGCGATATGTGTGATTTTAGTGTTTTAAAGAGTAGTCTTAGCTTTTGATATGGTGACCGCTCATAACACAATCTGACATAAATGCACTGATTATTGGACAGCCGAGAACTGGGGTTTTTAAGGATTGTTCACCATGCTTCCAGCCACCTGTTTTTATTCTAATAAATGCTGTTCTTTTTAGTATTGGTTTGCGCGGTGGCAGACACACACCTGAGCCACACCTTAGTGTGACTAAGTCCCTGGATGAGCCAGGTAACGCTCATTTGTTGGACTGTTTTATGAATGCTTATGGTTTTTAGAAAATGTATGAATTAATGTATTCTAATTTCCTGTTCATTTTATAGAATTGTCCACAAGTGCGATGACTGTCACTGTTCTTTCCCTAGTCTTTTAGAGTTACTGGCCTGTGTTTTATTTCCCTTTGTATTATTTTATTTCTATTTTAACTGACACATTACAAGGGCAGGAGCGTCACCTACACCGACAGGTACAATTATTTAAGAGTGGTAGGGTCGGGGGGAGGCGCATGGCTCCATTCCTCTAGTGACCCTCCTTTTAATTGTTTTGAGTCATTGCTTTATTTATCCTATATTTTATTGTTTGGAGTGCCTTGCCTGTATATTGGCATCATAACGTGTGTGCTGTGTCTGCAGTGACTCCCAGTATTTTATTGTGTGTTTTGGGCTCTAGAAGGTGAAGCCTTTGGGTATTTGTGCGTAACTACCACTGCTTACCTGTCAGGTGTTTTTATACTGTGTGGCTCTAGGCTTGTCTCATTGGCCTGCCCTGTAATTTTAGGTGTCGGATTTTTTTATTGTTTTAAATAAGGTTTTAACCCAGTAACCTGTTTTAATAAATTGTAAATTCTTGTTTTAATTGCCAGCCTCTTGTCCCGTTTGTTCTGGACACTGACCTGTGTATTCAGTGGGTAGATTGAATTTAGTATTTATAGTCTTAGCGACCACAAATTCAATACACACATATATATATTTGTGAGTACAGGCCCCTGTATCACACACACACACACACACACACACACACACACACACACACACACACACACACACACACACACACACACACACACACACACAAGGGGGCCTGTAGGCATGCAGGGGAGGTAGGGGGGTGGTTTGCCTCAAATGAGCAATTTGTACAGGGGACGGCACCTTGCTCAAGGGTGCCTCGGCAGTGTTCCAGAGGTGAGCTGACACCTCCCACTGTCAGCTCACCTCCGGGTATTTTTTTTTTTGGGCGGGAGCGGGAATTGAACCGCCGATCTTAAATCATAGGACGACCCGCTCTACAGCTCGCTTTACCACTGAGCCACTGCCGCCCCATGTCGGATCCATCTCAGTCTGGCCTCTCTGACTTTATCTCCAAAACCTCTAACATGTGCTGTCCCTCTGATGTACTCATTCCTGATCCTATCCTTCCTGGTCACTCCCAGAGAGAACCTCAGCATCTTCATCTCTGCTACCTCCAGCTCTGTCTCCTGTCTTTTCTTCAGTGATACTGTCTCTAGACCAAACAACATCGCTGGTCTCAACACAGTTTTGTACACCTTTCCTTTCATTTTAGCTGAAACTCTTCTATCACACATCACACCTGACACTTTTCTCCCCCCGTTCCATCCTGCCTGTACACGCTTCTTCACCTCTTTTCCAGACTCTCCATTGCTCTGGGCTGTTGACCCTAAGTACTTAAAATCCTCCACCTTCTTGATCTCTTCTCCCTGTAACCTCACTCTTCCACTTGGGTCCCTCTCATTCACACACATGTACTCTGTCTTACTGCGACTAACCTTCATTCCTCTCCTTTCCAGGACAAACCTCCACCTCTCTAGCTTCTCCTCCACCTGTTCCATGCTCTCACTACAGATCACAATGTCATCTACAAACATCATAGTCCATGGAGATTCCTGTCTAACCTCGTCTGTCAGCCTGTCCATCACCATAGCAAACAAACAGGGGCTCAGAGCTGACCCCTGATGCAGTCCCACCTCCACCTTGAACTCCTGTCACACCCACAGCACACCTCACCACTGTCTTACAGTCCTCATACATGTCCTGCAACTGTTCTAACATACTTCTCTGCCACTCCAGACTTCCTCATACAATACCACAGTTCGTCTCTGGACACCCTGTCATAAGTTTTCTCCAGATCTACAAAAACACAATGCAGCTCCCTCAGGCCTTCTCTGTACTTCTCTATCAACATCCTCAAAGCAAATACAGCATCTGTACTCTTTTTTGGCAGGAAACCATACTGCTGTTCACAAATGCTCACTTCTACCCTTAATCTAGCTTCAACTACTCTTTCCCATAACTTCATTGTATGGCTCATCAGCTTTATTCCTCTGTAATGTTGTTACACAGTTGACTGCTGATATTCAGACAAAGCTTGACTGTTCACAGTTGCCAAATATGACGCAAGTTTACTGTTCAAACCGGTTTTACTCTCACTTTTACTATTCCAGGGAATTACTTTGATGAAAAGATTTTTTAGATAAGCAAGAAATGAACAGTGGACATCTTATTATATTTATGCATTTTTGAAATACTCTTTTCAATATTATTGTTAACTTCAAAATGGCTTGCAACATCACTAAGCACTTCTGCTCTTCCTTAAACAAATCATAAAAGAATGCAACCAGAAAAAAGATTATGGGTATGCAATTGGTGGAATTCAGTCAAATAAAAAAAGATGTTTGTTGAGTTATAAAGCATTTCAGAGGAAAGACAGCATGTGCTCTGTGTGGGCATTAACAAATAAAAAAATAAAGTTGTAATACAATAGATTATTGCAAGGCTGCAAGCAAGTTCTGTCATGATGCTGAAGGTCAGAAGCATGCTTTCACATGCATGTGGAATGTAAATTCCTGCAGGGCCACCCACCCACTGATATATCAAATTTACGCTTTTGTGTGTGTGTGTGTGTGTGTGTGTGTGTGTGTGTGCGTGCGTACATGCACGTCTATGTACGTCTGTTTCTAAACTCAATGACTTCCTGTCAAAACTTCCCGTAACCCTCAAAGGCTGCATGAATTCGAGTTCCCTCTGGCAGCCTCTCAATTCCTCTTGTTTTATCTGCTCAATTTAACAACAAGAAATCCAGGTTAAAATAACTGTTAAAATACTGAAACAGAAAACGCCCTTTATAACATAATAGTGCAGCTTTCAGGCATACTGAAAATCACACACAAAAATTAATAGAACTAACAACAACCAACAACAAGATGATGAAAGAGTTATGATTCATTCCAGATTTTCCCAGTTCCTGTTTACATCTACTGTGCATGAGATCGGGATCTGTAGTTAGTATCAGGATGTGGCGCTTTTCCATTCCATAAGCATATATGGAAATGTTTCATGAGAACAACCTTTCATGTGACATACAGTATTATAAAATCCACTGTAGTCCCATAAGCTGCTCTGTGACCTACAGTAAGTGCCACAGTAGTGTTACTTTCCATAATTATCTCATTAACTATTTATATCTAAGGAGTTATTGTGATACATTGTGTGAGAACTATTAATTTCTGTACCAAATGTGGAAAATTTGACCACATCTAGCATATGTTGACATATTTTACTATGAACGGTTACAATTTTAGTGGAAATGTGTGGAGATCAACAAAGGAATTGAAAATCATCATCTGGAAAACTTAAGTATCTTAATTGAAGTGCATTCAGCACTTGCTGTGTCATTTCTGTTGGAATCAAAATAAAATCAACTAAACTATGTATTTCCATTACTTCATCCATGATCAAGATTCTGGTCGAAACTATAAGCCCACTGACTTTTTTCTATTCAGTTCATGTTTTATACGAGGTCAAGTGGGAAGTTCAGGAAAACCCAAAACTCTCCACACATACTTTCAAAGGCGATTGCATCATACTTCACTCCTGCAATCCCTCGAAGTCACACGATCTGTTCCCAGTCATCGTTGATCACAGACTTCCTGTTTTTTTCACTTTTTCACTCACCTGTTAGATACTGTAGGTGTTCCACAACAGTGGCATAGAGTAAAAATCAAAGCTTTCCAGTGAGTTAAATATCATTCATAACTTATGTGCATTTCAGTAAAGTCAAAATATAGATGAAGGCATTAATAATATTCTCTGTGTGTGTATGTATGTATGTATATATATATATATATATATATATATATATATATATATATATATATATATATATATATATATATATATATATATACTGTATATACTGTATATGATATGATATATGATAAAACTTGGTAATGACGTTTAGCTTGTCTCATGTTTCACTTCCTATCCCACACATTATGTCTTTAGTCATCATGTATTGGGTTTAAGTGCAACTCAGAAGTTACTTCATACTTCCTTCGTTTTGTGAAAGCAGCTGAAGTGACATGATGTCTGCAGACAGATGTGTTTGAGCTTGTTGCTGAGCTTGTGTCAGGTGTTAAAAAATTTCACTTATTGCTTATCATTGCCAAATGGATGACGACTCATACATTATAATGTGTGTCATTAGAGACAAAGGCAAACTATTGAACCTGCATTGTGTACTGGTTCACTGAAAAAAAATATGGATAAGCTTCTTGCAATATCCAGATCACACAAGTGCCACTTAAATAGTTGAAATCTAATGTTTTTAAAACATTTCATAGACTTTTGTAGTAGGGCTAAACATAACCGTTCCATGCTTAAGCTCTAACATGTATAAACCACCGAATACCCAAAATCATTTAAAAGAGCCATCTCCAGTACAATCAAAACCATTAAAATGAGCTGCAAAAGTTCTGGAATGCTGTATTTTGGAGTGATGAAACAAGAGTGCAACTTTTCAGTCATATGGATCAGTGCTATGTCTGGAGAAGGAAAAATGAAGATGCTGAAATGACGACCCTAGCTATGGTGAAGCATGGCAGTGACCCAGTGATATTCTGAGTATGCTTTGTTTCTTTGGGCTCTACAAAAATGTTGTGAGTGGAGAAGTAAATGGATTCCAACAAGTATTGGGATATTCTAAAGGACAGTATCTCGTGTCCTCTGTGAAGAAACTGAAGCTAGGGTGTCTGAACATTCTAAAAGGACAATCACAAGAAGACCTCTCAAGTTCAAAGTTTATTAAGATAATTCCAAAGAAAATCTCTGTTGGGATTTGAAGAAGACTGTTGAAACTCATAAATCAAGGAATACATTAGAACTGCTGGTGTTTGGCCAAAGGGAGTTGGTTAAGATTTTGTTTAGGAACGCTGCCAGAATAAGGTGTCTAACTATGTATCATGTTTGTAGCACGTCACATCGATAAAAGGGTGATCTATAATGTAATAGAAATGCTTGTCATTAAACTGTTAAGCTGTTTCTACAAATTTGGTTATGGCAAACAGATGAGCAATAACATATATATTTCACAGACCCCTCTCTAAATGTTGTCAACAAAATTGAATAAAAACTTCCTCAGTAACATTCTTTCAAACGGTCATTCATTAGTCAAATGTGTAGATTACACCCATTTCCAGGAGCTGTAGGATAAACATTGATCATTATTATTTACATCGTTGATTTGCCATTGCTGAACTTTTACAGCAATGAACAAAGCCTATGTTTTGAAATCTTTGCAGCTGTGGTTTAGTGTGAATGCAGCTGCTGACAAGGACTTAAATAATTTTACTTGGTGCTTTCATAGTATGTGCAAGACACTGTAGTTTATGAACGACTCATACAACAAATTTCCCTTTGGAGAAGGGGGTATTTTATACGTCAAAACTGATTGTTACATTCTTCTCCCAAGATTCACAGATTGCATCCAATTGCTAAATGCATCTTAATGCAATCAGTTAATCTTTTTTTCCCCATTTTATAACCAGTTAAATCTTTGTTTGAGCAATGGGTAACAATGTCTAGCTTACAAAGAATGTCTTGCTATAGTGCCTTTCACATCAACCAATTTATGGCTGAGTTTTAGTCACTGTGTTTTTCCTAACAGAATCCCAGCATTAATGACCCTGTGAGTACTCTAGTGAAAAAAATTGTAGATGTTAGTCAAACACTCTGCTGTGTAAATTCCCAGAGTTGCTGACAGTCCCAGATTGCGCAACCAGCCTGAGCTACGGAGGTGAGTCATTTTCAGTCAACAGGTATAAAAGGAGAAACTCTCAAGCACGAGATTCAATCCACAGAAGAGTCAGCTCAACCAAGAGACGGAAAAATAGGGGAGAGGAAAGCAGAAAAGAAAAAGGATAAAAATCCTCTTCTTTACTTTTATTTACCAATTCAACAGGCAGTTCTCTGCACATTCTTTTCCTTTACAGTTTGTCACTGGAGATTCAAACAGCACAATGATGAGCAACACATTTATCACATTTGTTGTGGTACTTCTCGCACTCCTTAAAAGTAGTGAAGGTAAGATTTCCTAAATGAAGAATTGCATTTTTTTGTAATTTAATGAAATTACTCCTCAAGTAATTGACTGCAAGTTATTATTGTCTTTTCTTTGATGGATCATGTGTTATCAACACACACTGCTGCACTTTGTAACCATATTGTGACTTGTGTGTCCTCACAGCTTTGAGTCTGAGAAGCCTAGCAGTGGAGCAACACTGCCGTTGCATTGCAACTGAGTCCAAACCCATTGGACGCCACATTGGGAAGGTTGAGATTATTCTTCCCAACTCACACTGCGAGGATACTGAGATCATGTAAGACCTAATTTACAAACCAACATCCTATTGTGATAGTGATATTGCTTTTTTTTATTCATGGTCTTTGTCACGTCCGACTGCATGCCTTATTTCTTTCTTTGTGTTGCAGTGCAACTCTGAAAACAACAGGTGAAGAAGTTTGCCTGGATACTGAGGCTCCCTGGGTGAAGAGAGTGATTTATAGGATCATGTCCAAGTAAGCACAAATTTAATAGTGTAGTTTAGTTTCATATTGCAAATGGGTATTTTTACAGCAAATACTAAGTTAGGATACACAAATTAATTAAACTGTTTGTGTTTCTTTTCTCTGCAGCAGAAAACGCTGAACAGACTAGGAGAGATGGGCTTCCTCAGTCTGATCTACTTACTGCGCAGACAAATGAAAATTTTCATGAAACATTTCTTTGATAGGATGATAAAGCCATCACACTATCGTCACTTTCCTGCCAGAGGACTGCTTCATGTTTTGCACTGATTATAGAAATGCTAACTTATTTTTGTTTCAAACTTTTTATTTATTATTAATATTGTGAATGTGTGTATTTTTGTGTTAAACATATTTATTATTGTATTTAATGAATTGTAAATGTTATTTGTTAAACTCAGCTGACAACCTATTGATTTATTAAAAGTAACAAAACATTTAAAATGTAATTTTGTCTTTCTTTATTACCTGTAAATATGCCCTGCACTGTTATATTTATAAAATATTCAATATTAATCAAGAATTTAAGCTTTTACCAAAAGATATATCTTTAAGGATATTGCCTTTTTTATTTTTTATTTTATTTATTTATTTTATTTTTTTCCGGGCACGTTATTACAACAGACTTCACATCTTCATCACATTTACAGCATCAACAACAGCATCTGAAAATAAAGGGATGACAGGTAGAAGCCAATAGGCTTGTGAAATTCCCGTCAACAAACATCTCTTTCATTTCAATATGCTGTCAACAAACTCAGACATTAAATGTTTTAAATCAGTTCATACATTGAATTTTGACAGACGTTCATAGCTTTATTCAATTCCAGATATTAGCCCTTGTCCCAGATGTAACCTATAGAGCATAACCATGTTTGCATTCTTCCTATGAACACAAGGTTTGTTAACATCATAGATAGTCAAAACAAGAAGTTGACCTTGCCAGTGTTCTCCAAAAGAATATAACGATCATATTCACCTCTTTCAGCAGACAGTGTTTATCCAAGACACTTTAACAGTTTCCCATTCCATGATATTGTCAAAAGATATCAATATCCCTTTAAAGTCTTAAACTTAATGTTGTCCCTCCAAGCAGAAATCCATGTCTTTGTTGTCATTAATTCATGTTTCTGACATTGATGATGTTGAACGGTTTTTCGACTGTTCTATGTAATCCTTGATGTGTTCATAATTGGTGTAGAGCTCCCACTATTGAAGTTATTCTATTGTAATGATCTTTGGTGTAATAACAAGTCTTGTCCATCTTTCCTGCTTGTATTTCACCAACTCTTCTGCACTGGGATCATCATTGTCTTCGTTTGCTTTGGAGAAAGCCCCTTTGTTTTGATGAAGATCCTGCAGTTGTTCATCCAGGTGTTGTCTTCACCTTTGCTATTACCTTCAGAATAATTCTGAAATTCATTATGAATACTGGCCGGTGACAAATTGTCCATAGGTGTGAGTGTGTGCATGAATGGTTGTTTGTCTTTGTCTTCAGAAAATTGCAGTGCAACAGTGCCTCTAAGCTTCATTGACCAGTAATGCATTTTCTTTTTTTTTTGTGAGAATGTGATTTAGTTTCAAGATTTAAATCAATTTAAATCTACAACAAGAGAATGTTTGATTTTTGTTCAGATTAGTCATGTTTCTCTTTGGATAATATATCTTTATAACTAATGTGGTACTTTAACAAATTGCCATTAATATATTTATATAATTTGATTATTCCCGCGACCCATGATAGTGGATGAAACGGGTATTTCATGATGAATGAATAAATTAATGAATTCGATTTGATTTGAATTTGATTTTCTTAAGAAAAAATCTATAGAGACGGCAAGTTGGCACAGCGGCTACCGCTGTCGCCACACAGCAAGGCACAGTTCCCGGTTCGAGTCCCGCTCTGTTTGCATGTTCTCCCCGTGTCTGCTTGGGTTCTCTCCATGTTCTCCAGCTTCCTCCAACCTCCAAAACCATGCGCTTCAGGTGGATTGAGCTTTCCAAATTTTTAAAAATGTAATAATTAAAAAAAAAATGCGTGTGTGTGTGTGCATATTGTCTGTTTGTCTCCATATGGCCGCGCGGTGCACTGGCGTTGCGCCCGGAGTGTACCCTGCCTCACACCCCAGTCGGCTTAGATAGAATCCAGCACCCTGCAACTTACTATGGCAGAAGAAGCGGGTTTGAAGATGAATGAATGAAAAATCTATAGAGTTACCACAAACACACAAGATGTGTCACAATTTTTATTCCTCTCACTTCCTCTCACTTCCTCCTTTCACATGTCCTTCCACATTTCTATGTTCCGCTTCTTATTATTAGTTCCGCTTCTTATTATTAGTTGCCACATACTGTCACATCCACACATCCCCATATTTCCTATAACTATCTCGTCATCCATTTCTTAGCTCTAAAGACAAAAGCACCTTCTTACGCTGTGTATGTGACAGCACCTACTATCAGCTCACCAACAGTACATTCATTCATTCATTCATTCATTCATCCATCTTCAAATCTGCTTCTTGTGGACCACAGGGGTTGCTGGATCCTATCCCAGCTGACTCATGGGCGAGAGGTGGGGAATACTCTGAGCATGACGCCGGTACACTGCGGAGCCACATGAAAAACATAACCATTCATGCTGATACTCACACCTTTGCATGTTTTTGGAGGTGGGAGGAAGAAGGAGAACCGACGCAGACACGAGGAAGAACAAACTCAGCACAGAAAGAATTCGAACCCAGAACCCAGAACGGCAATGGATCATTTAATTGTTAAACTCTCCCTGTAGGGCACCACTGTCTGCAGTGGGGTCCTAACTCCATCTGATGTTTACCTGTCAAAGAATGTCTGAAGCCCAGATGACCCTCCCCACCAACTGCTAAGCCAAACCTCCCACATTGTCAGTCTCTGACCTGCTTTTCACTCCTTTTACTGTCCTCCTGCTCAGCCGTCCTCTTGTCTGCCAGTCCTGCTCTATGCCTAAATTGACACTGAATTATGAGTAGCAGACGTCGTATACATTCCCTAGGACTGTCTGTCCTCTGTTGGAGCTACATACAGAACAAATCTAAAAATATGATATCTTCCCACTCAACAGAATATATTCACTCCTAATACTTGTCTTCTGATTTGTATTACGGCTCCAGTTTCTTTGCAATTCACAGCAGAAGTGGTTCTGTCTACACTGCTCACATCCAGATTGCCTTCCAATGTTGCAATGCTTATTCTCTACAGCTGACCTTCAGGTAACTTTTTCTGTCTGGTTGTCCTCCTTCCTATCTTACAGTGTGGATCAATCCTACATGACATTCACTAGAGATTTGACACATTTTGACACAACAATCTTCATCTTTTCTTTTCGGCTTTTCCCTTCAGGGGTCGCCACAGTGAATCAGTTGCCTCCATCTAACCCTGTCTTCTGCATCCTCTTCTCTCACACCAACTACCTTCATGTCCTCTTTCACTACATCCATAAACCTCCTCTTTGGTCTTCCCCTAGGCCTCCTGCCTGGCAGTTCAAAACTCAGCTTCCTTCTACCAATATATTCACTATCTCTCCTCTGGACCTGTCCAAACCATCTCAGTCTGGCCTCTCTGACTTTATCTCCAAAACCTCTAACATGTGCTGTCCCTCTGATGTACTCATTCCTGATCCTATCCTTCCTGGTCACTCCCAGAGAGAACCTCAGCATCTTCATCTCTGCTACCTCCAGCTCTGTCTCCTGTCTTTTCCTCAGTGACACTGTCTCTAGGCCAAACAACATCGCTGGTCTCACCACAGTTTTGTACACCTTTTACTTTCATTTTAGCTGAAACTCTTCAATCACACATTTAAAATCAATATTGGGTCAAATTGTTAAGTGGGCACACACATTCAACAAGACAAGATGGTGTAAAATTAAATGTGACCTCATTGATCAAGTGGCATAGAGTACTTCTCAAAAGAGTCATAAATCAATAAAGGTGAACCTTGCTGGATTTAATACAATAAATGGTCGCGTTTAACTGATTTGTTACTTCTATTCTGAAAACCCCCCCAGCCCTGTTATATTCACTTCAAAATACAACAACCTAAATGCAGACAACATGACAAACAATGATAGACAATGATAAAAAAAAACCAACAAAACAAGGTGTAAACAATCGAACACTCGAAGGCAGAAAAATGAAGAGGGAATACATAAGGCAAATATTCCACTAAAAATTAAATAGAAAATAAAACACAAACCCAGGCCCATGACATTCAAGAGCATTTAGGGGGCGGGTTCTGGGACAGACAGAGAGGACAAACTAGCTTAGTAGGATGGCCAAAGTGCCAACAGAAGACAAGAAGGAACATGATTAGCTGGGGAAATCACCCTGGCACTGGCCAGCAGCAGGGCTGGAGAACTCGGCAGTACGTTAGCTGGCTGATGGTCATCATAGGTATAAGAGGAGCGGGCTTTAGGAAAGAAAGCTTAACTAATGCGGGTAAGGAGTCAAGATTATCTCAAAATCTTTCAGCCATTTCATTTCAGCCCTTTTCCACTTTCTATGAATGCGCATGAGAGTGTATAAAAGATCATATAGTCCAGCTCAGTTCAAACTACATGACCAAAAACACCGACAACACAAGGGGAAGACAAAGATTATGGCAATGAATTGAAGAAGAACACAAGCAGATATGAAGTAAAAACAAAAAAATGACAGAAATCCAAAAGGATTAATCTAACTTAAATAACATCGCTCAAAAATGGGCAAATTCCAAAAAAACACATGGGAAAAATAACCCACAAGGAAACTAATGTTCAGTGCTTGAAGAAATCCAAGCCTCAGTCAGACAGGGAAAAGCAAGACAGAGCATGACAAAAAAATTGACTAATCACCGAAACTAAATACAGAGTGACGAGACAATGACAGACAAGGGGCAGAGGCAGGAGCAGAGAAACGAGGCCAGGCTGAAACAAAACCAATGAAGAAAAATCAAGATGAAAATACACATGAGAAACAGAAGAAATGCAAAGCAAAGCAAATGACATATGGATTCTGCTACAAAAGAGAACATAAATACTTATCCAGTTTTCTGTAAGAATACCGGCTAAGTCTTGAACACTTACAACATGTGCTATTCACAATGGAAAATGTCATTGTGACCATAGGACTTGAAGTCACTCCAAGAACTGATAAAGAAGTGTGTAAACAAGCACATCTATTGGGAATGAATGGACGGTTCAAAACAGCAATGTACCAAAATAGAATATCTAAATGTGAAATTTAATGTATGAATTTGGTTGATAACAAAGTGAGAGAGATGTTGATTCTGGGGGAGGGAATTTAACAAGTCAAATGTATCCTTTTTTTCCTTTTTCAGCTGTTGTTATTGATGTTGTAAATGGGATGGAGGTGAAATCTGTTGTAATAACATGTCCGGAAAGAAAAAATAAATAAATATAATGATCAGGCACAAAATCCAGGACCAGGACAATCACACATCTAATCATACAAAACATTTTTCATTGATTTTCAGTTTGTACATTTCTGTTTCAGCTTAATTAAAGAGGAAATCACAGAGGTTGAGTCTCACAAACATTATTTAGTTATTTTTATCAGTGAAAGTAGTTTTAGAAAACATCATTTATTCACTTGAAGTCTGCTGTAAACATCAGACTTCAAGTTCAAGACACATACCTAACTCTGGTAAATCCAACAAACAAACATACCTGCACTATCATTACAGGGTTTTTGTTTTTTTTTTTTTTTTAAATTCATGTTGTTTTGCCATACCTTGTGGTCAGCTAGAACAGGAGGAGAGGAGATGGAAAAGGACAGATAGAGACTTGAGAGAATTGGATGACTATGATGGGATAGGTGAACACATGATGTGTAAGATGGGATGGGATGTTGTTGTTGTACAGGACGAGATTTACAGGAGATGATGAGATGGGATGAGACGGGATGGGATAGCATGGGATAAGATGGGATGGGGAAAAACAGGATGGAAGAAAATAGGATAGAATTGTGGTGATAGGAATTGGATGAGATTAGATAAGATTATAAAAGGGAAGATGGGATGAGATAGCATAGCATAGGATATGATAGGATCGAGTAGCATTAGACAGGATAGGAAAAGAGGGGGCTGGATAGCATAGGATTGGAGAAGATAGGAGACTTGGGTTGGACAGGGATGAAACTAGACAGAATGGAATAAGACAGAGTAGAAGGATAAAAAGGATAGACTTTGTAAGGTAAGTTTTGAAAGGATGGAAAAAGATTGGATAGGATGTGATACAATGGATTTGGAAAAAAGAAAATAATGTAAAAGGGCTAGGTGAAGGAGGACTGTGGGATAAAATAGACAAAGGCCGCAAGACCTTACAGTTAGCTGGTGACCGGGGTGTACCCCAACCCCTGTCAAATGTCAGCTAGGTTAGGCAGCAGTGCAAACTTGTGACCTAAATATTGATAAGCTGCTCAAGATGAGACAATTTCTGATTGTCTCCTCTTCAAGAAAATTAATAAATGAACGAACAGGGCATAGGATATGACAGGAATGAATGGGAGTCAATGTGATAGGATAAAATTAGTCCTTTACAGCCTGAACCATTAAACAATTGCCTGAAAAATCATATTTTTGGAAAATGAGGTCATCATAGAACCTTATTAAAAATTTGTCCAAAAAAAATCTTGAACATTAATTTGCATATATGACCTTTAAATTTTATAATTCTTGCTGAATCCAGAATTCTTCACATGCTAAATGCAGGTGCATGTGTGACTGTACATGCCAGTTTTTTTGGGATAAAAATATCAAACTTGATGATGTAGAAGTCTCAAAATCCTGAAAGGTCAAGCTTATGAAATGTGATACATTTTAGTCGGAGAGGAATGTAAGGGATAGAAAATGCAAGAAGGTAGGAAATGATGGATCAGAGAGGAATTTGATGGCATGAATTTAGCAAATACATCCTATAGCAAAGTAAGTTCATTTTTGCCAAGTCCCTCTTCTTATTGTGAATTTAGTCGACAGTGGACTTTTGATTTATTTTATATTGAAAATGGAAGATTACCATTTGTACCTTTATTTCATCTTGTGAGCAAAGTCTTTGGTGTGTCTATTGGTAAAAAAAACCCCAAAACAAACCCCAACAATAATAATGACCCACAAAAAAAATAAGTAGCGTTGCACATTTTGTGGGAAGGCACACTTAAAATTTGAGCTACAATTGTATTTGGAAAGATAATTTGTAGATAAATACAAAATGTGGAAAATCACCCCCCCCCCCAATGTTTTGAGAAAATATGATATATTTTAGTTTTGTCGCTGTAGAATAAAAGGTAATGTTTTGAATATAAAGGTCACATTGGACCGGTAAGTCGCGTCTCTGTAGTTGCGCTGTGACGGGACGCAGGCCGAGGGGCGGGACTGAGCCGCACGCCGGGGGTTGATGCGGTAGAGCAGCGTCTGTCAGGCGACCCTCTCGGCACTGGACAAACACGCGTCAGAGACAACGGAATGCACACAAAATGCTGCGTGAAAGGCTGTGAGAAGCTGCTTGTTTTGGAGGAAACTACAGTAACAGCTGAAAGTGTTCTTTGTCCACATTGAAGCACTTCGTGCAGACAGGGTATTTTCCGCAGAAATCATCCCCACCGCAGCTCCGATGCCGATGCGCTTCAGATGTGCGTGAATTCTTCCGTTTGGTTTGCAGGTCCAGGATAAAACCGGGCGGCGTTAAGGACTGTGTGTGGTGGATACTGTCTGTGAGTGTATCTTATCCGCATCCACGCACCCCTCGGCACCTCCTTCGGGATGGCATTAACGATCTGCACGAGATTTACCGACGAATATCAGCTGTTTGAAGAGCTGGGCAAGTAAGGGAGAACATATTGTTTTATCATTCGGTATCATCTCTGCATGAAATGTCAAACCTCTTATGCAAGAGGCCGTCTTGGTTTAGGGAAGCAGATTCCAGACTCTGTGCCTGAACCTATATGTAAAATGTTCATTTATTTAGCTGTTATTGTGCGCTTTTGATGCAGGGGGTGAGTGCGCTACCGTGTGCCATGCAGGCCAGGGCGATGGTATCATCCGGTTTGTTTTAATCCCGCATCTGCTTACGTTTCATGTTTACGAAAGATGTCGAAACGAGCGTCCATTGTGCAACAGCGGAGGTTGTTTTGTACCTTTTAGTGACAGAGGAGGGTCAGATACCCCGTGATGATGGAAAGTGAACCGGGGGTGAATTGCATCGGGTTGTGTGATCAAGCGAGATTTGGTAACCCACCCTCCCAAAAATCCTCCTCCTCCTCCTCCTCCTCTTCCTCCTCCTCTACCACCGCATGACAGAAATGCACACACACACTGTGACAACAGATTATGTAGTTGACGATGACACATTCCGTCGGACAGCGAACAATTATTGGACACAGAGGGGATTCCTCAGTAAGTGTGAGAGAGAAATTGAAACACATCCGGATGGACGCATGTGCTTGACTTCCTGACCCACAATGCGCCCTGCACCCGAGCAAATACATGTCGGTTTATCATTGTGGCTGTGTACATCTTACCGACTGTTATTAATAATGCATCCATGATGCTTTATTAATGACTTTTAACTTACCATAGTACTTCATACATGCAGAACACATAGCCTAATTGATGCTAAAATCTAAACTCCATTGGCTAAATATCTGGATATCTGAATACATTTTCGCAGTATTATTAATTAAATGTATATGTATGATGCTGAAAAAGGAGTTGACCAATGACAATGAGACATTAATAAAATTATCACCCAAAGGAGGCTCTGAAAGGCCATATTAGTTTGTGTGAAGTTGTTTTATTCCCATTTTAGTGACTCAAGCATGCACATTTCACTCAATATATATTTCTGCTCCTCAGCCCTACATAAAAATAAAAAAGATACCTTATAACTTGCTGAAGACCATGTCTGCATCCATTTTTTCTACTGTCACTTGTCCATTGAGCACTTATGCATTTAAAGTTCAGATTGATTTAAAATATGTCAGTGTTTATTATCACTAATCAATATCATCTGTCAAGATATTTCTTCATCACAGGCAATTGGTCTTATAACAATCTAGTACCAAATAGCTGACATCCACTTTACTTACTAACAGCACATTTTACAGTTTTTCTGTACAACCGCTTTAAATTTTTATATTTTGGACTTCAGTCTGAGCTAGTTAGCTGTTAATATGTATATTTCACAATGCTGAGCTACCCAACTTTAAAGGATAGTCAAATATAATTCTTATGTAACATATTATGCTATGATGGTTTCCTTTGCCAAATCCCTCATAAAGTAGAGGTAAGCCGTTGTGGCAAGCTGCACATGTTAGAGGATCTTAGATAATATGTGTATCACACAACATATTCAGCAGTATAGCAGTGACTGTATAGGCAGTTAGTCCACATATTTTGTCATATTGAACACTGAATTACCCTAAACATGTGCAGGCAATTTCAATCGCAACAGAGCAAAGCTGCTGACCATTAGAATTGGAGCAAGTGAAGGATAGGTTGCTTTTGAGGTAACGAGTAATTTTTATGCTTTGTTTTTCAAGTGTCTTGCATCCAAGGGCTTTTAATGGTTTTAATAGCGTCAGTGCTTCCTAAATATCTGTAATGTAGTCTGAAAGTAGGTAGTATAACAACAGGCTTTTCATTGAAAGAAACCCCATGGACCATTAGAGATAAATGTTGAATAGCAAATCGGTCATTCTGGATGCTGAGCTGAGCTGAGGCTGCATGGCTGCGCTGAGAGATGAGAGACGTAGCTCTCTGCTTCTCTCCTCCCTCAAATATAGCTGACCTAGTTTTTTGATCTTCACACATGTGCCTTGAATGTCAGAACAACCATGGCTTAAACAGCAGAAGGCCAATAGGAGTGTTAATGTTGAGAACAGTTTGTACTGATATGGGGTGTTTGCCGAAATAGTTACACAAATACTGTCTACATTTTAGCATGATGTGAATTATATAGTTATTTTCCGTTTAACGTCACCAATTTAAGGTTACTCAAAATCGCTGAATTTTCACATTTGCCGCTGAATGTTCAACCACGTTTGGTCTATAACCTAAACTTCATAAATTAGCTAATGTATATAATGTACACTGTTTTTTTGTCAACAACTGCATGTGTGTAACGTGTTTTCTAGAGGTTAGCGGTCCTGAAACTGTTGAGAAAAGGCACGCAGTTCTTGTGCGTCATGTTAGGGGGCGCTCATAACCCCAGGGATTCGGCCGAGGATTCCTCTTCCACGTCCGTAGACGAAGTTACAGTAAACTAAAATCTATAGTCAGCGCATCAAGTGCAGCCATTCATTTGTTTTCCGCTCGCCTTGCCTTACTATAAAAATGGAGGATTACATATCTCAACTCAAAATTTTTTCGATGTTTTTGTTCAGAAGGAGCTGCGCATTGACTTCATTTATAAGTAAACTTAACATATAAAAAAACGTGTAGGTAATAACATAACAAGTTTTTTAATCAAATATGCTTATTTGTGTGTTACTGTTTGTATGTGTAAATAATTCTGCTATGAGACTTTAAAATTAACCCTTCACTGTTGATTATGAAATGGTAAATAAGCTACACTGTAGGTTCATATGTGTGTAAACATCTTCATCTGATTATGATGAAGCCAGTGCCTCACCAGCCATGAACCCCACCGCACGTAACTGTTTATTATCACTCACCTATATTACTTGATAGTTCTGTTATAAAATAACTAAACAGTAAAATCAGGTTTATTTCAGAAAAAAACTAGCCATTTTTTTTAATCAGTTAAAATAAAAATGTATCAGGAGCTCTGTGATATGGCAAAAAAATTGACAATATACTTTTATATCAATATTTGGTGAAAAACAACCCAAAACATTTTACAAATGTAATATTCTATTAGTTGTTGGATTTATATATAATCTGTCAACTCTAAATATTAATGCTATGTCTGTTACTGTGCATGCTTAATCTGTGTGGTGAATGGTAGAGACTTCAAAGTTGTGCTGCGTTTCTTGCTATCAGTACTGGAAAATGACAACTGATGTGTTTTCCTTCAATATCAGTAATATCAGTAACAAGCATTATTAAGTTGTGCTGTGAGTAAATTTGATTATTGTCCTTCAATATGACTTTTGCCCACATAATTTATTGTTAATTACTGAAATATGTGAATTCTAAATAGCTTTCATTTAAGCAAGTTTGGGAATGACCTTAAAAGCAGCGATCATTCTACAGGAGAATCAGCCTGACTTTGCCCTGATTGACCCCTACATTTGAAAAAGAATACTGATCTGGAACTATAGTCGATCTCAGTTTGGCACACACACACACACACACACACACACACACACACACACACACACACACACACACACACACACACACACACACACACACACACACACACACACACACACACACACACACACACACACACACACACACACACACACACACACACACACACACACACACACACACACACACACACACACACACACACACACACACACACACACACACACACACACACACACACACACACTTCATCTGCCCATCAGTAACTATACATGGACTTCCCAGTTGACATAAGTTTAGAGTGTCATACTGTAACTTTTCTGCCTGCTCTTTTGTCAGGTGCCTTTTCCTTTAATGTTAGCTCCTTTACCAATCTCACGATTAGTTAGCTTTCTTTCTCCAGTAAGCCTGCTACCTGTAAATATCTTGGGCTTTGACTGGACAACAAGCTGGACTGGACCAGCAACACGAGGCAGCTGTACAAGAAAGCACAGAGCAGGATTTACTTTCTAAGGAGGCTGAGGGCATTCAACATCTGCAGGAAGCTCCTGTGGATGTTCTATCAGTCTGTGGTTGCCAGCGTCCTGTCGTATGATGTGGTGTGTTGGGGAGGGAGCGTGACTAAGGCGGATTTCTCCAGGCTGGAGAAGCTGATCAGGTCCAGCTCGGTGGTCAGGATGAAGCCTGACCCTCTGGCAACGGTGGTAGAGAAGATAACCTTGGACAAACAGCTGGACAAACAGCTGGACATCATGGACAATGTCAGCCACCCTCTGCACACCGTTACCAACAACCAGAGCAGCCTGAGCAGTCCTGCATGTTGCACCTCCCAACATGCAGGACCAACAGACTTCAGAACTCCTTCATCCCCAGTGCCATTAAACTGCTCAACTCCTCTCTGGGGGAGATGAAGAGGAGTGTCCATACGAAAGCTGAGGGATGACACACACAATACAGCAAAAACAATGCAAATACTATAGACACTTCACTCTACCCATGCCTAACTAGGCCTGTTTATTTATGCCTTTTTATTCCTATGCCTATTTATGCCTTTCTATTTGTATATTCTTGATGGGTTATTTATTACTCTTTCTATTTGGTGTTGGTAGATTTCTACTACTTTCTATGTGCTGGTGCTTTCTGTGTGCTTTTTCTGTGTCTTTGTGTACTCACTGTGCTGTGTGTAGTGCGACAGAGAAGTTAATTTCCCTGACGGAATCTCCTTAAGGGATCAATAAAGTTCTACTCTACTCTCTACTCTAACATTAATCTACAGCTTTGCAATGCCCGCCCAGCGCAATCCAGGATTTGCCAACACAAAGTCGTTACGTCACGACGTTTATTTTTGACTAGGTTGGGTGCGCTTGTTTTATAATAACAATATACTGTATTTGTTTTCATATGTTTGGTATGAATATTTATTAAAATAAATGAATAAATGTAAGCAGTCACCAAACCAAAACTAAGCTTCTACAAATCTTGGTTTTGGTTTGTAGTTTTCTACACAGCTATTTTTTGTGTTGTTCAAAAACTGTTCTTGTCCATTCTATAATGCTACTGTGCACGCAGGGGAGAGAGAAATACCCCTTTGATGTTGTATTAGCTGGCCTGAATAAAACCTTCCATAACTACTTTAAGCTTTCTTAATACATAAATAAGTATCTTTGTGTGTTTCATTTCAGAGGTGCATTTTCTGTGGTCAGGAGATGCGTAAAGATCTCCTCTGGACAGGAATATGCCGCCAAAATCATCAACACCAAGAAGCTATCCGCCAGAGGTAGGAAATACTAACAATAAAGAAATATATTTTATAGTTGAAAAAAACAACCATAAACATGTTATAGTTGAAAAAGACTCCAAATTGTTGTTGCACTCAAAACAGACTTTGGGGAGAGCCTATTACTTCAGTGTGTGTGCCTATGTGTTTGTGTGTGTGTTTTGTGTGTATGTGTTTGTGTGTTTGTATATGGGTGTGTGAGACTGATAATTTGTTAGTGAGACATACAAATAGGGTCAGAGACTCTTCTTGATATTGGTTGACTAAGTTTATACGAAGAGAAAAGTAAATCTGTCGACGATAGCTGTTTTTTTGCTGGTACCCTTCTCACTGTGGTGCTCTAGATTTTCTCCTTTTTTTGTGCTATTCTTATCTGATTCTATGCAACGGTTTGTGACATATTTCCTTATGCATGTGTGTTAACGCTTCTGTGTACGAGTCTCTGTATTGATTCAGGACTTTGGCTGGTTTTGTCATCCCAGGGGCAGAACTCTTGCAAAGCCGACCCAGTTCTTTCACATCCGTCACTGTAATTGTAGCCGCTGGCCTGGTTGCCTTAGGCGTTGGATGCACGCAAGCACACATGCACGCACACGTGCACGCACACACTCTGATTCAGTTCTGTTAACATTATATTAACATAAACAGTCATACAGCTTATTGGCAAAGAATAAATGGAATGAAAAAATAAACAAAAAAGAAAGTTAGCGTGAAACAGTTCTAACATTAGCAAATATCAGAAAACAGATATTAAAACACAAGAAATGTACATTTGAAGTACACATATAATTGATCTTATTTAATTTTGCTTTTAGTATATATTTGTACAAGATTACATGAAAAATACACATGGACATAGACACATACACTTTAACAGCAACGCCGCCCCCCCCAATAATTAGCTGTTACACTCATATGAGCCTAGACAACACACACCTGATTCAGAAACTGCCACATTGTGACATAGTTTTTCGCCTTTCACTTTTGCCTGTGGGGCATTTTGTCTCCTGGCCTGTTGAAACCAATGCCTGGATAAATACAGAGGGTTGTGTCAGGAAGGGCATCCAACGTAAAACTTTTGTCAAATCAAACATGCAAATCAAATCTATGACTTCCATGCCAGATCGGTCGAGGTTCGGGGTTAACAATGACTGCCATCAGTGCTTTTCACCTACAGGGTGCCGGTGGAAATTGGACTACTGTTGGTCGAAGAAGGAGAGGAAAAAAGTGTGTTTGTAGGAAGAGAGAGAACGCCAAGAGTATAAGGCTGAGAGTAGGGACGCTGAATGGTGGAACTATGACAGGAAAAAGTAGAGAGTTGGTTGACATGATGCAGAGGAAGAAGGTAGACATACTGTGTATCCAGGAGACCAGGTGGAAAGCTAGCAAGATTAGAAGTTTAGGAGCAGGGTACAAGTTGTTCTATCATGGTGTAGATAGGAAGAGAAATGGATTAGGAGTTATCTTGAAGGAGGAGTTTGTTAGGAATGGCCTGGAGGTAAAAAGAGTGTCAGATAGAGTGATGAGTCTGAAACTAGAAATAGAAGGTGTGATGTTCAATGTTGTTAGTGGGTATGCTCCACGAGTAGGATGTGAGCTGTGGGAGAAGGAGAAATTCTGGTTGGACTTTGATGAAGTGATGCAGAGCATACCTAGAAGCAAGAGAGTTGTCATTTGTGCAGACTTCAATGGACATGTTGGTGCAGGAAACAAAGGTGATGAGGAGGTGATGGGCAGGTTTGGTATCCAGGAGAGGAATGCAGAAGGACAAATGGTAGTTGACTTTGCAAAAAGGATGGACATGGCTATAGTGAGTACTTTCTTCCAAAAGAGGCAGGAACATAGGGTGACCTATAAGAGTAGAGGTAGGAGCGCACAGATAGACTACATCTTGTGTAGACGGTGTAATCTGAAGGAGTAGACGGTATAATCTTAAGTGACTGCAAAGTAGTGGTAGGCGAGAGTGTAGCTCATCTGCATAGGATAGTTCTGTATATGATGACTCTGGTGGTGAAGACGATGAAGAGGGCAAAGGAAGAGCAGAGGACAGAATGGTGGGAAAATCGTTGAGATTCTTTGAAAGAAGAATCTCAATGAGTGCTGGAGATGGCTTTACATAGTGGTCAGACCCCATCATCATAAATGCAAGATCTTGAAAAATATGAAAAAAATATTGCATCACTGGATGGAAATAACTCTTGTGATATTGCATTAACTCATCAAAACAATATCCCAGTTGATGCATGCTGTAATCAAAGCTAAATGCAGTCCAACAAAATATGAGACGATGTGAATTTTTTTGATGGCAACTTTTTTTTGGCCAGGCAGTGTACTTATGTCTTCAATTTGAAATTATTATTATTATTTTTTTACTAAAGAAGGGTTCGGTGAGTGAGCATATGAAACCGGAAGGGTTCTGCACCTCCAACAAGGTTAAGAACCACTGGTCTAGAGACAGTGTTACTGAGGAAAAGACAGGAGGCAGAGCTGGAGGTAGCAGAGATGAAGATTCTGAGGTTCTCTTTGGGAGTGACCAGGAAGGATAGGATCAGGAATGAGTACATCAGAGGGACAGCACATGTTAGAGATTTGGAGATAAAGTCAGAGGCCAGACTGAGATGTTTTGGACAGGTCCAGAGGAGAGATAGTGAATATATTGGTCGAAGGATGCTGAGTTTTGAACTGCCAGGCAGGAGGCCTAGAGGAAGACCAAAGAGGAGGTTTATGGATGTAGTGAAGGAGGACGTGAAGGTAGTTGGTGTGAGAGAAGAGGATGCAGAAAACAAGGTTATATGGAGGCAACTGATTTGCTGTGGCGACCCCTGAAGGCAAAAGCCAAAAAGAGAAGAAGTAGAAGTAATGTACTGAAAATTTCCTTGGCTGTTATTACTGCACACTTTCTACGACTGCCACCTTGTAGTATCATGTCATTCACTTCCACCACCTCCTATTCTTCTCCTCAACATCCATCTGCCCCATTTCTCTGCTCATTTGCAATGACTTAATATCCCTATTATATCCGTTCTATGTATCTGTTCTCTGTTGTTTTTGATTTGTAGACAACTTATATTTCTCACCTGATACTTCTTCAGGACTCGATCTTCAGGACTCAAGTCCTGAGGATCTTTTCCTTGCACATGTTTTCCTTGACCAGTGCCTTACTATTTATCCTTGTCTTCATCTGTCTTTCATTGCAATCCTTCATCCTGCATCCCTCTTCCTGGCTTCATCTCATCTCTTGTAATTTTTTATTTCACTCTTCCATGAGTGCTGATCCTCCTGCTACTGGAGTTCAGTGTTTGGTCAAAGACACTTCGGCAGATGGCAGACCGATCAGTGTCTCACCACTTGCATACCGGGACAGATTTTCCAAAAATACTGCAGAGAGTTATCTCACCACATATATATGCAGCTCTGTGACTGTGCAAACACGCACTGTCTTGATCTGTGCTCTGTGCTCTCTCTCTCTCTCGCACGCGCGCACACACACACACACACACACACACACACACACACACACACACACACACACACACACACACACACACACACACACACACACACACACACACACACACACACACACACACACACACACACACACACACAATGGGAGAACACTGCAGTCCACAATATCCGCTTGACAAAGGACTTCTTCCAGAGAAATAGATCACTCTTATGAACTATTCTGCGTGTTTCCATGATCTGCATCCAATTCAGCACATTTCGGGTTGGTTGGCAAGGGAAGTTTACAAATTCCAGGCAGTGGATGCCCTCCATGAAGCCATCTTCACCACTTAGAACCACATTCTCACATAGCCTCCTGGAAACACCAGCAGCAAGCATGCCGAAACAAATTTTTTTGAGGCGATTAACAAGGATGGCAAATCACTGTCCTCTCTCTCTCTCTCTCTCTCTCTCTCTCTCTCTCTCTCTCTCTCTCTCTCTCTCTCTCTCTCTCTCTCTCTCTCTCTCTCTCTCTCTCTCTCTCTCTCTCTCTCACTCTTTCTCTCTGTTGAAAATCCTATCGTTGTTTGTTATTGAAATGTGATTTCCTTTTTGTGTAATTCTCTTTTAGATTTTGTGTCAACGTGATTATTTTGTAATTCGGCTTTAATGAATAAACTACCTGGCCCCAGATAAGCGGTTGAACATGAATGGATGGATGGATGAATAAACGTGATTTCAAAAATCAAATCAATCTCTGTCTCTGTCTTTCTGTCTGTCTGTCTCTCTTTCCCTCTCTCTTTCTTTCTCTCTCTTTCTCACTGTATTAAAAAATAACATTTATTTGTTTGTAACCTTAAAATGGATTCATGATAACCATATATTATTGGAAATGCCTTCAAAAATAACATACAGTACAGAATTGGGAATGGTTATTTTCGGTTTAGCCTGGACACCAGTTAATTTACATGTCGATTTTCAACGTACGTTGTGTCTACTGGAACCATACCTCGGCTTACCAAAAATGTAAGCCGAGGGGTACTTGTATTTATATAATATTGTACACACACAAGCACTTTATTGTATTTGTAGTTGACAAGCATGCATGTTAGAGTTTTACCCTCTTTCCTCAATAAGCTCCAGAATTGCAACTCTGATTCTTTTCTCTCTGGCAGGATCATGACCTCCCCCCCAACCCCACTTCCGACTGTGTGTGCATATGTGTGAGTGTGTGTGTGTGTGTGAGTGTGTTTGGTCGCCTTTAAGGGCATGCATGCGTGCAAGTATGTATAATTTAAAAGGGTTTAGAGAAGGATTGGTGGCTGGAAAGCAAGCGGATCAAGCCAATGTGTGTGTGTGTTTGTGTGTGTGTGTGTGTGTGTGTGTGTGTCTGTTGTGTTTGCGTATATGGATGTACACATATATGTTTGCCCTATAAGACCAGTCAGTCCTTCATACTTCAATCCTGATTATGCAACATTTCATTAAGACCAGCAGATGGGTCAGTGGATGAGGGGACATAGTAGAGACAGGAAAGAAGGAGACAAATAATCATGGAAAGAAGAAGATGATGCAGTCTGAGAGTATTTGTGTGTGTGTGTGTGTGTGTGTGTGTGTGTGTGTGTGCGCGTGTGTGTGTGTGTGTATGTGTGTGTGTGTGTGTGTGTGTGTGTGATAACTACATTCCTCACAGCAGTTGAATGTTTGTCCTCTCCTTTCATGCATGAGTCAGTTTGCTGTCACTTTTGTCACTTTGTATTTGCTTGTAATATGCTGTGTGTGTGCGTGTGCGTGCGTGCGTGTGTGTGTAGGTGTGTATGTGTGTTTGCATTTGCTTGTGCAAGTCTTTCTGTTTGTTTGTGTGTGTATATACAATCCTGCATTTTTTGTGTACATACTTGTAGATACGTATGTTTGTCCTTGTTTGGTTGTTTGTGACCTAGCTTCTTTGTTTGACTGTGTGACCCTTTCAATTTATGTCAGCAGTTGGATAGATTTGCTTAATTGATTCACTAGAGCATGGAGTTTTCAATTTTGTTTTTCATTCTGTGTAAAGATCATCTTGTATTGTATGAGTGACACAGGTGAAAGGCGATAGATAGGTAGGTAGGTGTGTGTAGTCACATGTTTTCTGGCATTTACCTCATTAGGTAAATAAAGATTTGCCCTCACCTCCCTTATCTTTTTTTTTTTTTTTTACTGCTTTCCCTTGGTGTCTATGACTTTCATTTCATCTTGAAGTGAAGGGAAGGAGGAGAGGAGATGTGATTGTGTGATAGAGATAGCAGGGAAGGTAGGCTCCAGGGATCGGTGCAGGAAGAAGGGGATCACATGACTCACTTGGTGCTTGAAGGCTAAAAATAAATGTTGGTCACTCTCCTTCTGTTGGTGGTTTTGTCTCTCTCTTACACACACACACACACACACGCACGCACGCACGCGCACACACACACACACACACACACACACACACACACACACACACACACACACACACACACGCATCTTTTTTACATCTTTTTTGAAATGCCAGGTTTCTGGTTTCAGTTAATGCCTACCTGTCTGGATAACCAACGCAGATGGCCAGTACACAAAAGGAGGGGAAAATACATAAGGCTGAGCCTGAAACATTATGTGTCTTGGAATGCATTGTAGGCATATTTTCATGTTGGAAAATAAAGAGTCTGGCAATTGTCGGATTATAACTATTCATCATGCAGTGACTTTTTAGATACTTAATACTTATTTGCTGCTAAATTGTAGTCTGTTTACTGGCTTATCGCTAGCTATATTTGCTGCTGGCCAAGTAGTATACAACTAATTTTCAAAGTTTTCACTTGGTGGTATAAAAAATATGAATAATCTACTGTAACTCAACCCACAAAAATGATCCTTTTCCTTTATGAAAAATAACCAGATTACTGTAGATAAAGTTGCTAACTGCTGCCTTTGCCCTTTCCAAACCAGTCAGTTAGAGAAAAACAAGGAACTACAAGTTTCTATGTTTCAAATAATATTATGTATATGTGTAGTGGACTTGAACATGCCAAATGCATTAAATAAATGTATGTGATCCCTCTTCAGTCCCGTCAGTTTAGTCTTAAAAGCCAGTATCAGAAAAATGCCAACAGTAACCTTGTGCAATAAAAAGGAGTCAACACCTAGGAACTCCACTGTTCTAGTCAGCTGGAAGAAAATCTAACATTCTGGTAACGTCCTTGGACTCATCCTGACTGTGCTCCATGTCAGTGTGTCCGGGGCAGCTGCTCCTGCAGCCTGGCGCAGGTGACCTATCTGCAAATATGTGTACTCGTAGGCAGCAGGTCGATCACATACTGGTCTCCAACAGTTATTAGCAATTACTGTATATATATATATTTTTTTTAACTACGTAATGTATGTAAAAGTAAGTAATTAGATGGAAACATGAATTGTGTTGACAGCTGATTCATAAAGGAAGTCATACTCCTACCAAAATGAAAAAGAATTCTCTTTCACAGCAGTTTTACATGTAAAAGACTGATTCTTTACCTCAAAAAAGGGTCGTAGGGTCATGGCATCCGGCCTGATGATGTATTGCTGGTTTCAAATATACACTTAATTGTGATGCCAAACCCCATCTTTATTTTTATTACATTATTACATTTTAAAAAAATATATACTGATTATGATCCCAGCAGGGAAATTAGTGGCACACTCTAGTTAGTTTTTTTAAATCATGCATATACGTATATGAGTGTACAGACCCTGAATACTCTACCTCCGCATGCAGAGGAGGTAGAGTGGTGGGCAGCTCCTTTGTGGTGTCCCCAAATGAGGACGGCACCTTGCCTCAGCAGTGCTCCGGAGGTGAGCTGACACCTCCAACTGTCAGCTCACCTCCGTGTGTGTGTTTTTTTTTTTTTGGGCAGAAGTGGGAAACGAACCACCAATCTTGAATCATAGGACGACCCACTCTACCTCGAGCTCTACCACTGAACCACTGCCTCCTCAGACTATAACATCCTATAACCATTTTAAACATCAGTAGAATAAACCTGTGTGATAAGAACTACCTGAAGTGAAAGACGCTATCATTGTGAAGCAATTGTTTAGCGTTACTTATTTAAATTTTTTAGATTTATTTATTCTTTTATCTTCTTCTTCTTCTTCTCCTTTCGGCTTTTCCCTTCAGGGGTCGCCACAGCGAATCAGTTGCCTCCATCTAACCCTGTCTGCTGCATCCTCTTCCCTCACACCAAAAACCTTCATGTCCTCTTTCACTACATCCATAAACCTCCTCTTTGGTCTTCCTCTAGGCCTCCTGCCTGGCAGTTCAAAACTCAGCATCCTTCGACCAATATATTCACTATCTGTACTCATGACAGCCATGAATGATAACAGCTGCCTGCGATAGCTTCATATTTCAATCAGAGGGGACTCAAAAAAGGCATTAGAAATTAAATATAATGAAGTAAGGGGTTTCTGGTTTGAAGAAGACTTTAAATGTTTTGTGATGAGATTTCTGTTAATGTGTTTGTAATTGGTTCGAGATCTAAAAGACCTGCAGTTTACCTGGCTTTTGGTAGATGTAGAATCAACTGCAGTATGACTTTTTTTTTTTTAGAATCTTCTCATCTATTAAAAAAATGGAAATGCTCTGTCACAGAAACATATACACTTTCAGACCTCTAATCACACAGATGGGAATTTTTATGCCCCAATCTAATTTACTGTCGTATCTTTGAAGTTCAGTAAATTTAAAATGCTAGTAAAAAACCCCCAACATTAAATACATGGTGAATATACAAGTTCCACATAGAAAAGATGACAAAGCCCTCAACCTTTTTCTTGTGAAGCAAAAGTGATGAAACCTAACAATACCTCAACCTTAATATACTGCGTAACATTTTTAGGTTTCTCCAGTATATAAGCAACTTTGAATTCATTTAAAAACAAATAATAAAGTTACGCTTACAACTTTCCCTGCTCCCCACATGTTTGATATGTGTTCCCTGTTTAATGATCCAAGTGTCATCACCTCCAGACTCAGTTACTTGTTTCCGTCTGCAGTTCTCTCGAGTTTGATAGTTGTGCCTGAACTCTCGATGTCAGCCATTTGCATGCAAAGCTGGTTTCACTGCAGAGCAGAGGAGAGGAGAGGCCTGGCTCTCTTATTGGTGCAGGAGTTGCTAGACAACAGATGTCCAGCTGTCTGGGAGGTGGACTACCTGTGGAGGAGGGAAAGAAGGAGACAGAAAGTGAAAAAAAGTGGAGGCGAAAAATGATGAAGCGAGGAAGCGATGGTTTCATGTATCCAACATTTATAGCACATTCAGTGCTGTGACTAATACAGCTATCCTCATATTTGTATTTTTAGATCTGTATTTTCTATTAACTGCTGTAAAGAGAAACTAATTTCTCATAGTTGTGTGGATATTTTTCTTTATCCAGTAGATGTAAAAAACCCCCAAAAATGATCACTTATCAGTGTAGGTCTGATGGATTTTTCCCTGATTATGATTAATGAATGAAGGATTATTTGTATTTTTTGTACTGGGTGAAAAGTGCCCAAATGGCAAAATTAAACTGCAGAAAATAACATTAAAAATGTGAAAAGGCAATAATTGCATTGCTTAAAAGCACACTTATGAAACAAAAGTTTTTAGGGTTGTTGACAAATGCATTTCTGCAGGATGCTGAATATTTTTTCTATTATGTAGATATTTGAAAAAGTTTAATATAAAAGCTCCTAGACTGCTTACACACAATAATTACAATTGTTACCTACTGCTTCTGTCTATAATTTTGTAGTAAATACTCTGAAGCTCCGAAGCTGTAGCAATTGCTGAATGATCAGCTAACTTAACTTTTGAGTTGGAAAATTTAGAACAATTTTTAAAATATTTAAGTTACTCTGAACAACAAAAAGCTGACTGTTAGAAGGGGGGCACGATGGCACAGTGGGTAGCCCTCTTACCTCACAGGAAGACTGTTCTGGGTTTGAGTCATCTTCTGTGCAGAATTTGTATGTTCTCCCTGTGTCTGTGGTTTTTCTGTCTTCCTCAAATCTCCAAAAACATTCAGTACAGGTGAATATCTTGTTGATGTGACAGTGTGCATAAGTACTTGTTTTTGTGCATAAGTACTTGTCTTTCATGAGGCTCTGTAGTGCACCGGCGCTGTCTCCTGCCTCTTGTGCAAGTCAGGTGGGATAGGCTCCAGAAACCCTGTCACCCGCAAAAGTAAAAATAGAGGTTAAAAAGATAAATGAATGCTGGAAAATGAGTTTACAGTACTGCCTAGTTTGGAAGCAACACACTAAATAACAATGTTAAATAAGTGGAAAATTGTTTTTCAATAGACACTATATAGACAAGATGATCCAAATTTAATATTTTCCCCAAAATGTCTGAACTTTTTTTTACTTACTCCTCAGAAATATTTACAGATAGTTGAGTAGGCATACAGACAGAACAATATACAGTTATAACTAGTTATTTAAATGCTACTACTACTTCTTCTTCTTTTCCTTTTGGCTTTTCCCTTCAGGGGTCGCCACAGCGAATCAGTTGCCTCCATCTAACCCTGTCTTCTGCATCCTCTTCTCTCACACCAACTACCTTCAAGTCCTCCTTCACTACATCCATAAACACCCTATGGTCTTCCTCTAGGCCTCCTGCCTGGCAGTTCCAAAGTCAGCATCCGTCTACCATTATATTCACGATCTCTCCTCTGGACATATCCAAACCATCTCAGTCTGGCCTCTCTGACTTTATCTCCAAAACCTCTAACCTGTGCTGTCCCTCTGATGTACTCATTCCTGATCCTATCCTTCCTGGTCACTCCCAGAGAGAACCTAAGCATCTTCATCTCTGCTACCTCCAGCTCTGTCTCCTGTCTTTTACTCAGTGACACTGTCTCTAGGCTACTACTACTACTACTATTACTACTACTAAAAACAATAGTAATAGTAATACTAATAGTAATAGTACTACTACTAGTAATAATGAATATAGTAAAGGGCTAGATTACAAAAAACTGTAGATATCCACCTTGTTATAACCTGAGTCCTGCTAATGTTGAAATAAACACCGTAGTTTGGGTGTTTAGCGTAAATTTATCAGGTTTGTTTGTCCTTCATGGTAGCTCTATACAATACCTGCACACAAAGGAAATAATTAAATAATTAATACCTCTATTAAATTACTTTGACGGAGGAGCAAGAAAAATTTTAATGACATTTTTGACTTATGTGTCCGTTTTGGAAGCTATTTGGGTTCCAACTAACTGCCTCTTCATTCTGAGTTTACGGAGCAAATTTATTGCCAAAGCAGTCGTATTTCAGCCTTTTCCACTTGTATTGCTGTAGTACATTCAATCAATCAACCAACCAACCAACCAACCAACCAACCAACCAACCAACCAACCAACCAACCAACCAATCAATTCCAACCAACCAATCAATTCCAACCCTAACCCCAGTCACATCAGCAGACATTTCAAAGTCCTTTTACAGACGGAGAAACCCAACAGAAATCTCACAGCTCAGATTTCAGTCTGGCTTCCTTTCTTTCCTTGTGACTAATAAATTCCACCCTCTTGTCTGGAAAAACAGTGTTGTATTCAACATTTGTGAGCACAGCGATTCTGCTATACTGCGGCCATAGGTTTGTTTGTGACCTGTACATGCAGTGCACCAACAAAAACAAATAGGGACTTCAGTGTTGGAGACATTTTTTAAAAAGTTTTTTTCCCCAAAACCTTGTCCATACATAAATTGTGCCATTTTCTATGGTACAAATTTAGAAAATGTGCAGTCAAATTTCATATATTAATGCCTTGCCTGTTCTTGAAATGTTTTCCTGCACCTGAAATGTGTCACTACTGTAACACAGCAACACACTGCAACAATAACTATTATATTAATTTGCTAAAATTTTGTTTCCATACACCCTCTAAAGAATATTTTTAGAAATTTATTATGAAGGTTTTTACAATGTAATAACTTAATTGTTTAGAAATAAAATTTCAAATTTCAAAGTTTATTTTCCAAGACTCATCCAAATTTAAAAAAAAAATTCTAAAATTAGTTACAGGGATCTTAAAGATCTCAGAGTTAATTAGCTATTACATTCAATGCACATGTAACTATTAATTATGATATACAGTGAGTCCTCGTTCCTTGCGGTTAATGTACCCTCCATGGAGGGTACATTAATGTGGAAGAGACAGTTAGAGGCCAAAACAAAGGCAACATGGAGAGAAGTCAGCCAGCTAGTTGAGCTGCAGAAAGGGCACATGGTGAATAAAGGGGTACCCAGGAAATACAACAAATTCTCAATACCTGAAGCTCTCAAAACTGCCACATAGAGACTAAGAGCTCTGGCTACCCGACTGAAGAGCTACACTAAGGAGACAGAGGCCAGGAGAATAAACAAGACCTTCACCCTCAACCAGCAAACGTGTACTTTCAGTGGCAGGGAAATAACAGCAGACGGTCAGACCCACCAAGAGCTGAGGTGGAGAAATACTGGAAGGGCCTTATGGGAAAGAGAAGCATCACACAAGACCGATGCCCAGTGGCTGGGGACTTGAGAACTGACCGCAGCAGCCTCCCTGAACAAGAACCTGTAACCTTGTCAATGGCAGACATTCAAGATAGTGTCAAAGATGAAGAGCTGGTCAGCACTGGTCCCCGATATGATCCATACATACGGGCTAAAGAAGCGGACAGCACCCCATAAGCACCTTGGCACTGTACAGATGAACAGATGCTAAGGGATGGTCCTGCCTTCAGTTAACCAGAATGGTTGACTCAAGGCAGGACAGTCCTAATCATGAAACACCCACAGAAGGGATCCACCCCATCAAACTACCAGCGAATAACCTGTCTCTGGACAACATTTAAGCGCCTGTCAGGCATCATGGCGGCTAAGATGAGTAGGCACATTGATCAATATATGAGTGGGACCCAGAAAGGAGTTGGTAGTAACACCGGTGGAGCCAAGAACCAGCTACTGGTGGACAGAGAAGTCCACAGAGACTGTAAGAACAGGCAGACCAACCTGTGCACCACCTGGGTTGACTACCGGAAATCCTACAATTCAATGCCACACACATGGATACTGGAATGTCTGAAACTGTATATGATCAACAGGACACTAAGAGCCTTCTTCAAGAAATCAACGGGAATGTGGAAGACAACCCTAGAGGCCAACTCCAAGCAAATTGCCCAAGTTAACATCAAGTGCAGCATATACCGAGGGGATGCACTATCCCCACCGCTGTTCTGCATTGGCCTGAGCCCCCTCAGTCATATCATAACAAAGAGAGGTTATGGATACCGATTCCGAAGCGAGACAACAATCAGTCACCTCCTCTACATGGATGACATCAAGCTATATGCCAAGAATCAGCAAGAAATCAACTCACTGATCCACACCACCAGGATCTACAGTGACATAGGGATGTCATTCGGATTAGACAAATGTGGCCGGATGTAATCGAGAAGAGGCAAGAACTGAAGGGATTGACCTACCAGGGGGCAGGATAGGAGGCATCCAGGACAGCTATAAATACCTTGGAATCCCACATGCTAATGGCAATCGTGAGCAGGCTGCAAGTAAGTCAACCACAGCCAAATATCTCCAGAGAGTAAGGCAAGTCCTGAGATGTCAGCTGAATGGTAAGAACAAGGTCCAAGCCATCAACAGGTATGCACTGCCTGTCACTAGATACCCCGCTGGGATCACAGGGTGGCCAAAGGAGGAGATAGAAGCCACAGATATCAAAACTAGAAAGCTCCTCAACATATATGGAGGGTTTCACTCCAAGTCCAGCACCCTGAGGCTGTACACTAAGTGGAAAGAGGGAGGCTGAAGACTAGTGAGCATCAGGGGGACTATCCAGGATGAACAGCTGGAACATATGTGGAATATCAAGGTTAACGTGGTCCCCGTGGTAGTAGGAACACTTGGGACAGTGACCCTCAAACTGGAAGATAAGAGTAGAGTAGATTCCTGGAACAGCGTCTGAAGCCTCAGTCCTGAAGAGCGCAGTCCTTGGAACAGCTAAGCTATGCAGAACCTTCAGACTCCCAGACCTCTGGTAGAGGACTCGAGCTTGAGGACACAGATACCACCCTACAAACACACACTTACCGGACAATTTATTAGGTACACCTTGCTAGTACTGGGTTGGACCCCCTTTTGCCTTCAGAATCTCATAATGGCAAAGAAATAAATGTAGCCCAGAAACTTAAATATAATTAATATGATTTAAAGTTATACATTGAATTTCTTGAAAAAAAAAACAACTGTTTAAGCAATAGTAGGGCATTGAAAGTCCACAAAATAGAATTGAGTAGAAGAGTCATGTTGGCACTCTCACCCTGGGAAATACTGTATGTCAAATATGTGTATCTTATGTGTACTGAAAGTCGTACTATGTATTCAAGTGTCTACTGTCACGGTTCGGTGTGGTGGTGCTGGTGTGCGGCAGGGAGAGAGGCCAAACTTGTGGTGGAGCCGAGGCTGCACACCTGTTGGTTCTCTCCACACCTGTTGGTCCTCTCCAAACCTGCTGCTCATCACCACGCCCGTTACTGGTCTTCTCACCTGATCTCAGTTGATCTAATCACCATGAGGCTTCTTAAGCCAGGTTTGGTCAGCGCTCTTTGCCGGTTCGTTTTTTCCTGGAGTCCTGTCCTGATGTTCTGTTCATGAAGTTTTGTCTCGAAGTCTAGCCTGATAGTTCTGTTTTGTTCCAGCCCACGTTTTTGTACCTCTGTTTACATTTTTTGATTCTTGCCTGGCTGGAGAATTTTTGAGTTTTGATTAAATCATGAACAAAAGCTCTGCCTAAGGTGTTCTGCATTTGGGTCCATACCCCTCCCTACAAGACAGTCTACCACTATTTCCCTGACTATTTCTCTCTGCCTCTCTCTCTCTCCCTCTCTCTCTTCCTCTCTGTTACCCCAACTAGTCTCAGCAGACCACTATCTTCCAGGAGCCAGGGTCTGCTTGTGGTTTCTGCCTGTTAACTCATTGGCTGCTTGTGCCTTTTGTAACAATCAATCTCCTTCAGCGGACTTTTTGTGACACTTTGGACATTTATTGTCCAAAGTATTTTTTTCTGTTCTCAAGTGATCGCAAGATGCTTCGCTCAGATTGACGTCAAGTTCGCTCGCGGGTGGGCTCTGACATACGGAAATTTTATTGCATTGTAAGTTGGTGCAACTTCTCTGTCTTCCTTCGATTTGCTGTCCTCTGTTCCATATCTCGATCAGTTGTCATTACACTACATTATACGATGAAAGTCTGATTTTCACTGACAAGCTCCATCACATTGTACTCCATCTCTCCCTATTGAAAAATTTTCTTGATATGTATAGATGTGATTGGCAGTTTTTCTCACCCTTGTTTGCTCGTGGAGAATTCTGTTTGTTTTCTGTAAATAGGCTTGAGAAACTGGTATAGACTGGCTCTGTATGTGAAGTGCCATAAGATGCCTTCTGTTATGATGTGTAAATAAAATTGGATTTGATTTGATTTGAAATACACAGATGATGATGCCCAAAGTCTTGTCCTATGTCTTCCAGAAAGTCTAAAACTAACTGCCAAAGTCATGTCAAATGATTCAGAGAGCCAATTACAGCAGGGAATAATAGAGTATTTGGAATAATATGTTTCTACTTCTCTCTGTTTGTGCCTCTTTCTGTTTTGCTTTTAGATCATCAGAAACTTGAGAGGGAAGCAAGGATTTGTCGTTTACTGAAGCACCCCAACATTGGTGAGCTGCAATCTTCCACCTTTAAACATACATACAATGAAAATATTAATTTATTGTTCAGATTGCTTGTAAATCTTATGGCCTATGGCCATTCATCTTTGAGACAATTACCAAGAGAGGATCTAAATGTGAGAATTTACAGTTATCAAATGTTTGCTATCCAAATGAAGATGTACACAATTGTGCTCTCCCAGCAGAGTTATCAGAAAGATACTGCAGGGTCAACACTGAATACAGTGCGCTCTCGTTCCTCGCAGTTAATGCTTTGCAGGAACCACACACGATTAACAAATTCTGCAATAGAGTGATGAACTATGTATCTTATTATTTACGGTCATTTAAACATTTATGACTTTCCCCATACTGATATTAAACCACTTTCAAACCACCACAATCTTATCGACTGTTCAAACCACTTTTGTGTCTCATCTAACTCAAGGAGCATACTGCGCTTCCAGATGCCGTCAGCCAGTAGAATGCATGTACGGTATCACATGACTGCCTACCAAAATTCCGCGATGAGGTGAAGTCACAAGCATTAATGCATGAATGCATGAGGGCGCACTGTACTTCATTTTTTCCCCCATATACAGTACCAAGTTGCATATGCATACGTGTGGCTGTGTGACACAGGAATAGTTAATAATGCTCAAAATCTTTCTAGTGACCTTTTTCAGTTTTTGCTGTTGTGTTGTCAATTATATCTGTTATTGTGGTTCTGTGGTGTTTTTGACAATTTGTCCTCCTACGTAATTTTTTTTCAGTTACAGTGAAGCACAGATGGCACTTTAGGATTAAGTGGAGAGAAGGCCTCTTGTTGTGTGTCCAAGCACTGGAGATGCATTTCCCCAATCTCACCTAAACCAAAATTTATATAAATTATTGATATGTTCACTGAGCCCACAGATGGCATGGGCTGAATACTAGCCAAGTGTTGAACAATTTTACAATTTAAAAAAGACACAAATCCTATGGCAATCATGGACAATTATAACTTAACAACTTGCAAGGTTTACCCGATAGTTAATTTGCCTTACATCAGCTAAATCTTGCCACTGATTGCTTTTACACAGTCTATAGGTCACTCTCAAGAGATTTAGTTATGAATTGCTAACTTGACTTTATACTCAGTTTGCTAATTGATTCGATTTTGCCACAATATTCCTTACCAACATGATAACCAACAATCAAAATCTCAGACACAGTTAAGGTATAAACCAGCTAAACCAAGGATTGGACCCAAGAGTGGATCAGAAGCCATCTTAAAATGAATCAATGATCTTTATTGAGAACCAGGGAACGAAAGATGCAGACACTGGGGAGCCAAGGATGGGTAACTGCTGGGGTGAGAGTGAGGAAGAGGTGAATCCAGAAGGTCCAGGTTTGGGGAAATCCAAAAGTCTATTGGTGATTCTGGGAGTCTGTGAGTGTGTGAGGAGAGCAAGGCTGGGTACTGGTGGAAGGAGAGTTTGACGGGGAAGCACATGTACTGTTGATCAATCATCTGGCCTTAGTGGTGTCTGCTTTGACACCACACCCAAGACTCGGTAGGGTTTTTTTTCTGAACCACTGCTCCAGAGCCTGCTTCAACATGGAAAAAACTTGTGACTGACGACCTTTGAACCAGTCAGCTGGGTCATTCACCAGTTGAAACAGTGAAGTGGTTTATTCACCAGCTGAACCAGTTTAGTTGTTCGGGTCAATGGGTGGGGATTAGAAGCGGCGGGCCCCAAATGTGTTAGAATGGATAAAACTGTACGGTGCACTGCCTATCGGGTCAATACCTTCTGGATTGATTAGATTAACATTCGAATTGTATAAGAATATACAGTTAATCTACTAATACAAATAATAGAAAACAAATCAGTTCTGAGATTAAAGTCAGATTTCTGACTTTAATCTCGCAATATAGACCTTGTTTTTTTTCCAGTGGATCTAATCCTCTTAGGTAGATCACGCACACAAACACATATGTATATATTTATATTACATATGCATGCATATGAACATAACGTATATCTTTTATTGCTTTATTGAACCCTGCAAGAATCAATAATCATAAATCAATTTCCTATAATGCATGGCTACAATAGAGCAAGAAAGGATTGACACATTCAATTAAATTATACTGTATGCAGTTTTATTCAAAAAAATGTATATCATACAGGAAACCTCAAAGCACTGCTTTCTGGGGTCATCGACCATTGTGTGACTGCAGAACAGCCACTCTGACAGCAAAGGACACCCACATTCTCAGGGAATGATGCTTTGAGTAATGAACCAGTTTTCAACACAATCGTCCAAAAGGGTTTGAAGCCCCATGAAGCCTGATTTGGACATCACTATCTGGCACCAAATCACAGGTTGAACCGCCATAAGACCTGGAGAGCTAACTATTGATTGATGGCAGGTGTGATGGAAAATAGAGTGACAGCCCTCGATTGCAAAGCCATGCCCAGCCTGACTCTGGATTTCAAAATGTTGGGATTATAATCACCACAGACACAGCAGTGTGACAGTAATGAAAATGATTGTTGGTTACATTGGTATTGAGATGCTACGTTTTTTAATGTTTCATTTGGCTTTCTTCTTCTGTCCCATGTTTGTTCTACATTTTTCTTTCATCTCTACAGTAAGACTTCATGACAGCATATCAGAAGAGGGCTTCCACTATTTAGTGTTTGATCTGTGAGTAACAGGCACTCTCCCACATATTCGTTGAGAAATACAACCAACCTTGCTATGTTTCTTCTTGATCCCTTCTAGCTCCTGTATTTGTATATGGTTAACATTATATATACAGTATGTATTACTCAGAGAACGCAATTCATTGCCAAGCCAACTAACTTCCCATTATGTTACTGTTTAAACTCATTTTCACGGAGGGCCACATCCGCATAATGGCTGTCCTCAAAGGGCCAGATGTAACTTGAAAATGTAACTAAATGTAACTCAATATAATGTAAAATAAATGTAACTAGTCCTTAATGTTGAATATATCACTTATTCAAGCTACAAACATTACAATTGCACAGAATAAAATATGCTTGTGTCTCTGTTATATTTGTCAGGTTATGAAACCCATATAACTCCATCAATCAAGAATCAAACTATCAAATTGAATAAAGAAAAATAACATCAAACACAAGTTAGGACATTATCTTTTTTCAAAACGTTTTTGTCAGACTGAAAATGGGCTTAATTACTGCATTGTGGGATATGTAGTTTTAGTCAAAGCATGCTTTTGACATATTTATTTTTAGACACACTGTTATGCTCTTGTGGATCACATAAAATGATGTGGCGGGCAACATTTCTCCACCGGGCCTTGAGTTTGACACATCTGATTTAAACGAAGACCCCATTGATAGTTTGACCCACAGGAAATGACTCAATCAGTCACACAGGTATTATTATTTAAGTAGTTGCTAAAAAAGGAACAATATTTCATAAATGGCAAATTTTTTCATTAACGTTTGACATGAATTCTTTCTCGAACAAATATCCAAAGAAGTGTGAATGACTAAACATAAAGTTTACAGCAACATCCGTAGTATGAATCTATCAGAACAGTAGTGTCTGGTGCTGTACATTATAATAGCAACACATGAATCTCTGCTTGTAAAATTTTTTAAGTAGGCTATGTTTGAACTTATGAAGCACCAGTCCAAGATTCTGTCCAAAAATCCCAGTGTATGTGTTTGTGGTGATGTTGAAATGGCTTATAGGTAAATTTGCTAGACCCGCCCCCTGCCTCCTGATTTTATTCGAAAAGGAAAGAAACATGCATAAATTGCCTTCTGCTTGCACACATAGCTTTAACAAATTGTTTATAGATGTAACGGCTTTATGTTTAGCAGTGGTTTGGTAGTATTTTATTTGTTTATTCACAGAAAAAAGAACTCTACAATATAATATATTCTTTATCACTCTGCAGGGTGACAGGTGGAGAGCTGTTTGAGGACATTGTAGCCAGAGAGTACTACAGTGAGGCTGATGCCAGGTAACACACACACACACACACACACACACACACACACACACACACACACACACACACACACACACACACACACACACACACACACACACACACACACACACACACACACACACACACACACACACACACACACACTGAAGTAATATACTCTCCCCCATTGTTTAGTACCTTATGCATATCTCTCTGTATGTTACCAGTATATACAGTATGTTTGTGTCACCAATGGCCATCTCAGAGGTGTCATGTGGCTGGCTTGACTCACACAGCTATTTATAAAGGTGATTAATGACATGTAGCCTGCTGTATTAATCATAAACACCTAACTTTCACTTCCAGCTTTATTTTGAGATGCTGCCTCCCTAGAGAGGAAGATAGAGAGAGAAAGAGAAAGAGAGAGTGTGTGTGTATGTGTGTGTGTGTGTGTGAGTGTGTGTGCGTGTGTGCGCGCGCGTGTGTGCCCGCACTTCATACCGTATATGAAGGAAATGCATAAGATGCACAATCAGAACAATAAATGACACTTTTTTTGGGATTAGCTCCTCTTATCTTGGTTGTAATTTTTCAATCTTGTCTTCTCTGCCTTTCCCACTTTCCTTCACTTTCTTGATTTTCCGCCTGTCCTTTCATTTGCTCCACTGCAATCCTGTGCTTGTTCATTACTCTCCTGTCCTTAGCCACTGCATACAGCAGATCCTAGAGAGTGTCCATCACTGCCACGTTAATGGGATCGTCCACAGGGATCTGAAGGTTTGTATAACCGCAGTCACAGTTACAGCGGTTTTCGGTTGTGACTCCAACCATGAAGAGCCAGTCACTCCCTTACCTCCCAGTTCCTTAACAGCTCTACTCCAGTTTGATATGATAAAACTGAAATTGTTTTCTCATAGGAGAGAATTTCCATGTTTTTTTTTTGGTGTTTTGTGTTTTTTGTTTGTGTGTTGCTTGTAAAAGGCCCTGAAAACCCTGAACAATGAAGTTGTAAAAAAATTGAATGTTTATGTGGACGACAGTTTTCCCTTGCTTCATAATAAGGGGGATTTATTCATATTATGGAAATAATTATGTGAATGTGTCCAGCTGTCAGTTTGTGTCCTGTTGAGTCATTTGTCTGTGTCTGTCTGTGAAGTTACTGTGTCTGTCTGTTGAGACTCTAAATGTTAGAAATGCCTCAAGTTAGCAAAGTCAGTTCTGTAACTGTGTGTATGTGTGCTTTCCTGAGCTAGCACATCTTTAGGATGGAGTTCAACTGTGTTAGCACTCACATTTGTGGCAAAATCCCTTGCTTTTACACCGATATTTCCTGTTACAACACATCTCTCCTCTCCCTTCAGTGTACATTTTGTTCTCACACATGGATCAAGTAGTACTGTGGACAAAGTCTGTTCGGCTACCAATGTACAATCTCAAAATCCATAGAAGCTAAGGGAGCAAGTTTACAGTTCCATCATAGAAAATGTTTATTGTAACAAAAAGATTGGGACCAATGCATATTTTTTTCTGTCATTTGTGTGGCAGAAAGGAAGACGCCTCAGACACTGATTTAAGAGCAGTTTAGCATCATTGACCCCTAATAGTCTGCATTAGGATTTGGTTTGGCTAATCTGATTTTAGATCTGTGTCTGTGGGCACCTTGCTCCCAGAGCGTGTGACCTCTCAACTCTAACCTGTTTGACTCCGCCCCCCCCAGCCTGAGAACCTTCTATTGGCCAGTAAGCTGAAGGGGGCGGCTGTCAAGTTGGCTGACTTTGGGCTGGCTATCGAGGTGCAGGGGGACCAGCAAGCATGGTTTGGTGAGTATCTTTCCATCCATTTCACAAACTGTAACAGTTGTGAAGCACCTTAACAAAAATTGATCATTAGTTAGTTCACATACAGCATTGACACTGATTTGCCCCCTTTTTTTCTGCCCTTCCATATCTACTCTCTTCCCCCATATTACTTCCCCAGGTTTTGCTGGCACCCCGGGATACTTATCTCCAGAGGTTCTGAGGAAAGACCCATATGGGAAACCAGTGGACATGTGGGCCTGTGGTAAATATTTGTGGGGTGTAATATGTTATGTTGGTACACAGTGCAGTGAAGTGGCATTATCTGCTAACATGCTGGATTTATCTGTACTTCTATCCAGGTGTAATTTTATACATTTTGCTGGTGGGCTACCCCCCCTTCTGGGATGAGGACCAGCACCGCCTGTATCAACAAATCAAAGCTGGGGCCTATGATGTAAGCAGACAGCATAATATAGGGCTGTCATTGAAAAACAATGTTTGGCTTTGAACTATTCACAGTCAAAACATTGGCTATTGGAGGACATATCATTAGTTTCAATTACTAAGTAGTATGTCATAGAAAACATATAATTAGTTTTAATTACTTTCAAAGAACCCATATCCAGTCCTAAAATTAGACAGTTTTAGACAACTTTTCTTGACATACAACTCTTAGTAACATTGCCATCAAAATATGGTGCTCTTTGGATTTATCATCACTGATTCAATATTCAATTGGATTCCATTTATATAAATATGTTCATGTGTGAAAGTCACCACAGTATACACATGTGGATTTTGTCCCTACTTGACCTGTACGTAACATTTATTTAATATTTAATATACTGTATTTCATATATTGATTTGATGTTCTTTTTTTGACAGTTCCCGTCCCCAGAGTGGGACACTGTAACCCCTGAGGCAAAAGATTTGATCAACAAGATGCTAACCATCAACCCCAGTAAACGCATTACTGCTGCAGAAGCCCTCAAACACCCATGGATCTGTGTATGTGGCAGATACACAAAGAGAGATGCAGAATGCACACATAAGAATTCATGCAGATGAATAAACAAAAGTCCTACGAACTTATTATGATTGATAAAAGAAATCCCTAGCGTGTCCTAATCCTCAATAATCTCATCTTCCTACAGCAACGGTCAACTGTAGCATCAATGATGCACAGGCAGGAGACAGTCGAATGCCTGAAGAAATTCAATGCCAGGAGAAAACTCAAGGTGAGACATTTGGTAGTTTTTCTTGTTTCTGTTCATGTAGGATAATCAATCCAGTCAAATGCCTATCCCCCTTTTAGCGGTCCTTTATCAAGATTTAGAATTACGACTTTCTCAGTAAAGTTTGCATTGCCCTTTTGCTGTGTTCTTCTGTTTCGGCAAACCCTTGTAATAAATCTTGACATTTTTTTCTCTTCCATCCTATCTTACTTCCATCATTTATATGAATGCAGGGAGCCATATTGACCACTTTGCTTGTCACAAGAAACTTCTCAGGTATGTCTCTTTATCAGCTGGTGTGTAACTTAGTAAACAAGTGATATGAGCTACAATTTAGAAATGTTTTTTGAGCTCTTATTACTGGAGGTAGTTTGGTTACGCTTTTTCTAGTCATGATCAAATGCATTTTAATGTAGGTATGTAGGTAAAAATCTGCAGTTTATGCATCACCGTTGATCTGTTTATCCATAGAACAAAGATCATGGCACACAGGTGCCACTGGTGAACAGCCTTTTATCTTTTTTCTTAATATGGAGTGGTGCACTTTCATGCTATTTCTGTTCTGCACTCTGTCATACTTTTTCCCTTGCATTTCTTTTGACATATCTTGTTCCTCAATCTCCACTTTATCTCTTCATTATACTATTTAAATCATTTTTGCCTTTTTTATTCACCGTTTTCTTTCTTTTCAAAATTTCTTTCCTTCTTTTTTATGGATTGTGATTTCCATTTGAGGTAAGACTTTGGGAATGACAGGGAAATATGTGGGATTGTGCCCATTATAAATAATTAGTAATATTGATGTCTTCCCTTCTATTAGTCATTCACATGCATGAAAATGAGATGTTTGGTTTTTCAAAAGAACAATACTGCATCTTGTGCCTGCAAATATGTCAAGACTGGATCAAAACAAAATTCAGAGATCAAGATGCAGCATGCATTGTGAATGCAATTTAGTCTTTGGATTCTCATTCTGCAATGAAAAAACAAAGACAGAGGAGTTGTGTGGGGTGTGGGATGTGTGGGTGTTGATGGTTAGGTGCATATGTGCAAATATCCATTTAAAACAAAAGCTGGGTAAGTCTATAGGAGATTATTCTTATCATCACCTTCTAAATACAGCATACACCCTTTCCTCCACACATGAACTAGTATGTATTATCAGAATACATTGCATAAATGATTGCAACAGATTTTTATTTTAGTATTTGTTGCATTGCATTATGGATTTTGTTCCTGAAGTTTGAAGATAAGCACAGTTGATTGATGTGCTTCCTGCATGTTAGTGTAGCCTCAGGCTCAGGACTCAGTGGATGCTCATGCTGAAGTGCTGTCTTTTTTCCCCCTTTTTTCCTACAGCAGCAAAAAGTTTACTTAACAAGAAGTCAGATGGTGTAAAGGTGAGTTGCATTTTACAGTATAGAAAATTTAGTTTTGTTACTTGCATCAATGTATGTTAATATTTCCAGTGTCTGAAGCCCTATTGAGATAATTATTATGCACTTTGCAATTAACTACACCATCATTCTGGGACAATCACTACAAACAATACATAGTGATTGTTATTTTCGTAGCTGTATTTATAATGTTTGTTTTAAATCACTTCAGTATCTCTTCCTTCTTGTATTTTCAAAATTCATGAAATATTTTCCATATCTACTTTAACTTTGCTGTCGAACCTTTGATGTGTTGTCTTTTGTTTGTTTGGGGCCCGATACTTAATTCACACGTTATGCAAAAATGCATGTCCATATGCTAGGGTGTGCAAGGTTGAGAATCACTTTTAAATGTGTGGATGTCGATTTAAATGTGGATCTCTCCATACATTTTTTACATATGCCACTGTTTCTGGGATACTTTTACTCACAACATGTAATGCTGTGAGGTTTTTTCAAGAGAGTTTGTCTCTCAAACATTGTTGTTGTAAATGCTTGATTAAACCGCTGACTTACACAAAATAGATGAGGTGTCTTCACTTTCTCCTACTGTGCAAAACTGCAGCCAAAAAACGCCGAATGCAAGTGGTAACATGTTGTGATGTGTATGTCTATTTGGAGCCTCATCAGTAGTGAGTGAGCAGTGGAGCTGTGACTTTAAGCCAACACATACATTAATTCAGTCCTTGAGAATACTGGGCTCAACTGTGAATCCTGATCTTTTATGGCTCACTCAAATTTTTTAGAAATAAACTAATGAACACTTAAATATAAAGCATTAATCAGCATGACCATAGCTGACTCAAATGACTGTATGTATACTGTATGCCACCTAGAAATCCAATTAAATAATGTTTTAACTTCAAAATATGAATGAATGTGATCAAATACAAATATACCTTAGCTTACATTTTTTCGAGTTACATTCTTCTTGATTAGATGTTGGTTTTCAAAAAAATACACAGAAAAATCAAAATCAAGTTTACGTAATTTTACTGAACTTTACACATATTAGAATCGTAAAATCACAAGTAAATGGTTCAAAGCACTACCTGAGGACTACCTGTATACCTGTATTTACTTCAACTTCAGTGATGGTGTTTTTACATGGATTGAGCACAACAATTAAGTCACTTGAAAACAGTTCAGTAGTGGAAGTTTGTACCAACACTCAAACACAGCAAAACAAAGGCGTACCACCAGACATTTTCACCACTATCTCCGACTTATAGATTGCTCAGTAATAATGTTTCACCTTTGAACTGTGACAATGGCTTGATATCATTTTATATCCCCAACCCTAACCGTGATTTCCATGGAACATACTCCATGGAGAAAAATGCTGAAAACCAAAACCAAGAGAGGTACTGGCCCTCTAAGAGAAAGACATCATGACGGACTGTTCCTAATCAGACCAGAATCAGAAAAGGCACCAGGGAACACAGATCTCCAATCTGTGGTACTATTCTTGAATATCTGTCAGATGAATCTCTGGACTGTTCTTCATTAACTCATCCAAATTGATCTTTTAATTGTTGGCCTGATGTCAAAGCTATTCCTCGCAATTACATGTTAATAACTTACCTGAAAGGGTGAGTAGTCAGCACTAGATTCAACTTACAATACATCCTTTTCTGTAATCTTTCATGTTATTGTTAACACTTCTGCTAAATTTAGTGGAATAAAACACAATTAACAAATATGTGTTGCCATTACTAAATCTGTTATTAGAAACCTGACCAGTTACCATGCTTCTAACATGTTCTCAGCATCATAGCCGTTAAGTGTTAAATTGTAAAGTCAACTGTTTTCTACAATTCTTCCTTCCTGGCAAAACATTCTGCGTAAATGCACAGATTTTATAATTTCTCAGCTGTGATCCAACAATGCCCTAAAGCTAAGTCTTTGGGACACATGTGTGGATGATTTCTTAGGAATGCATGGGGATGAGAGAAGATATGTGCACGTGTGCGTGTGTATATGTTAGAAAAGTATGTATGTGTGTCATATACCCTCTATACTACCCCCTACAGGTCAACAACAAAGCCAACACAGTGACCAGTCCTAAAGACACTGGCCCTGCCCCTGCACTGGTATAAACACAACCTCGCCTACACCTGCACCTTTATCCACAAAACTCCACACTACCTTGCTCTGTAACATTTTAATGATAAGGTTTGTAAAAAAAATATAGTGGGGTAAACCGTATGGTGAAGCATATGTTTAATTCAACTTTAGGCTATCCCTGAATGAAATTGTGTTCAAATGCTTTTGTGGCTATCCTTATTTTAATTGTTTTCATTAAAAACTATCTCAAGTCAACTCAATTGTGCAATGTATTTTCCACAAACAACAAGACAAGCTAATAACTTTAGCATGTTTGTTAGTGGAAAGACCCAACCCCATTTTTCCTGCCCTGTTTTCCCTCATCTATCATTAGTGCTTACCACTGCTGTCACCAATGTAGGGTTAGAGAGACGTACTCCTTTTGTTGTCACTTGCACAGAAGAATCCCGTGGCCACACCTTTTATGGACGTCACACAACTACGTCACAGAACAACTCACCGCTGCGCCCTCACATCACTGTGCCACAATTTTGTCCAGACAATATACATATTCCTCGAGAAAGGAAAAAAATAAGGACAGCAATACCATCAGCTCGCCGGCCATTAGATACATCCTCATATATGACAAAACACTCCTTGACACTCATTCTTTTAGACAGTGCATGACAAGAGCGAGCCGTGCGGCGATACCCACGTCTGTTGTCTCATGACAAAAAACACTTTTTTATTTCTGCTTTGATAACTTCTCTGATCACTTCTGAAATAGGATGAATCAGGTCATTTTGTATTTTTTTCTAGATGTCCCAGTAAACACTGTTAGTGGACAAGTGTAAATGCAGGCCTGTCATGCTCTGCAAAAAAAGAATTTCCATGTAGTTGCGTACCTGTTCATTGAGCTGGGAATCCACTCTGGTGTCCCCAAATATTTTTATAAGTACTTGTAGCTTGCAAATGTCCAGTCATGTTTTGGTTTCTTGTTGCTGCCTTGGCTAATACAAATCCAGTGTGGCTCCAAACACCAAATCGATCCTGTGCAAACAAAAGGCCTTCGCAGCAGAACAATTTGCAGCGTCCCTCGGAGCCTGTCAACCCTGGGTATAGCTGGAAATGCTGGACAAACCCTTTCCAGTCTGGGGCATGTTAGCTAGTTCAGGGATTGGATGATCAAATCTTCCTTTATTCCTCCTTCAGCCATTGTAGGAGAAAAAAGCAAGTAGATTTTCCAGGTTCAAAGCGTGTGTAGGTTTGTCCGCTAAAGGTCTACGCTGTAACTGTAACTCAACTCTTGTGACCTGTGGAGCGCTGCATTCTCAGAAGTGAGAATCCAATCACAGGATACGTATATGTCAGGTCAATGTGAGGCCGGCTAAAAGGCCTTACGGTCGCCAACTCGTGATCTGATTGGCTATTGCATCTGTCTAATAGCTATATGTGCCCATTTGCTCAATCCACACAGATTGTTGTTTCTGAAGGCTTTTGATTTCATTCAACCTGCCACGTTAACCTGGCAACAAAAGCTACAGTATACAATACTCACACACACACACACACACACACACGCACACGCACGCACACACACACACACACACACACACACACAGAGGCTGATGATGTAATCAGATGTCTGATTACAGAGGCCAGACTGTGTTGAGGAAAAACAGGCAGACAGTTACACATAGATTTGCCTCATTTAATATTTTTTGGATTGCTGTAGACATTTCTTCCAACAGCTTTTCTCTTGTTTTATTTCTATTCAGGAACCACAGACAACTGTAATCCACAATCCTGTGGATGGAAATAAGGTATTGTAACTTAAACACCATTTTCAGCGCTGGTTGCATTTATTAGTTTATTTTTATTTCCACAATTGCAAATTATGATAATATCTCTATCACGACATATAATTATTTTAAAAATCTGTATCCTTTTCTATGTATGAATATCATAACATAACATATAATCATGAGAATATGCACATATACAGCATATCAAAATGACAGATTAAGTTGAAGACAAAACCTTTGTTGTTGCTGCCATTTTTCACAAGTTCAAGAAAAAACTTTGCTCACAAAAGGCTTTTAATCTAAAATTTTAATTTATAAATGTGTCCAAGCTTGTTAGCATTTGTGGTTGATCAAGATAATCTTCCACCTAATCGAAATACTGATTGAACAGCATGCATAGGTGTTATGACCTTAACAATAAAAAGCCACTCTAAAATTTCCAAGCTTGTCCACTATAGCTGTTGCTCAAGGGCTCATTCTTTGTTGAAGAGAGGTGGGGACACTATGATACACAATTTATATGTACCAAATCTGTTTTTTTTTTGTCAGGAGTCCATTGAGAGTGCCAACACCACCATAGAAGATGAGGACATAAAAGGTTGGAACACTTAACATCTACATTGTTTTATCACAGCAGTTAGTGTTACCGTTTTAGTGACCAGATCACTTTTTTGTTTGTTTTTTAACTTACTTTAGTTAAAATACAGCTCTCACAGTTATCTCCTGCACCCCCCCCCACACACACAGCTCCATCCTTGACTGTGTTCCTCTTGCACAATTTAGTTCTTTCTCTTATTTTTCTGTCTTGCCCTTCCTCTCATCCTCACAGTTTTCCCACATTGTATCTGTGGATGATCTTGAAATCAGTTATATATATTTTCATTTTTTTTAAACTTACATTTTATAGCATGTTTTCAGGATTAAATCTGTGTTAATTATTACTTATTATTTCTATTTTTCTGTGTTTTTTGAAACGTTTCATTTCCCCCATAATTCCTGGCTTACCTTTACCCACACATACATGTTGTATGCCTTAAACAACCGTTTATCACCTACTCCACCCGATCACACACCCATCCATGCATTCTCTTGACAGCCCATCATCTGGGCACCATAGTGAGCAGTATGTTGAGCTCTAAGAGCCGTTCTTCACAGATGTCTGACTCAAGGCAGACACCTACCTCCTCATTTCAGAGTAAGTCTGTCTGCAGTGGGGGAGAATTGTCGTATTTGGATCTACTCTTGTTACTCAATCATCAAAAAAGTCCTGTGCCTGAAACGTTTTGCCCCTCATGTTTAAAACCTTCTCTTTGCTTAGATGTATGGATATTTGATAGTCTATGGTTTCAAAACATTTGCTTTAATAGTGCCCTTTGCCCTTTGCCCTCTCCAGTGAAACATAATCCCAGGTTTTGGCCCTGAAAATCTCCTCCTACCTCTTGATATTTTTCTATATTTCAATTGAGGAAGTTGTTCTGTCTTGTAGACCCAGCTCTAATTGTTTTTTCTTCTGACATACCCAGGCATTAACTCATGAAGTAAAATGCTGACTTTTACACACATTGTTGTGGCTTATTGCTGGTGAAGGCAAAGGAGCTGAAGTATTGATTTGTATAATTCTTTGCTTTTGAATATGTCTTTTTGCTGCATAAATTAAATAACTTCTTAATGTCTCCAGCCTGCAACAATAACAATAAAGGTAACTGTCAACATTAATTAAAACTACCCTTGTGGCAAATACCTGCATCCAAGAATTGGTTTACCCATCTATCTTTTACATTGAGCTGTTGGGTGAACACGTTGTCCTGCATTTTCCTGTCTGGTACATTTGTCATTAGTTACAGGAGGTTTTCTTGTTTATCTAATTTAGATATGGAATGAATCAGTTTCTAAAAATGTTTGGTGTGATTTTCTTGGCTAATAATTTTGAAATACAGACAGTTTGTAAGAATCCATTTGAAGCTGATTTGATGTCCGTGATTTTCCTTATCTGCATTCAGAGCTATATTTCCCACTTTGTCCTTCAATTACGACTACAAGTTTTATTCCGCAGTTTGTGGAGGTGATGATGTTTTGTTGTCTTGTTTTGTAGCTCGCAAACAAGAAATTATTAAAGTCACTGAGCAGTTGATTGAGTCTATAAACAATGGGGACTTTGAGGCTTACGCGTAAGTTTCTTCAACTGCATTTTACAGTAATATCTTATTTGAATAATCTGCATAATTCCTTTCCTGATTCTATATAATTTTTTTTGGATAACAGGAAGATTTGTGATACTGGTCTAACGTCCTTCGAGCCTGAAGCCCTGGGCAACCTAGTGGAAGGACATGACTTCCACCGCTTCTACTTTGAGAATGGTGAATGCAGACACATTAATATTTTGATTTTGTCATAAAAGAAAAAAAAAAAACACGAGGTGTTTTGCTGAAAATTGTGACATATTTCAAAACAGTTGCTTTGGCAACTGTCCAGAGCATTTTAAATTTACTGTATATGGTATCTGTGGGTCTTGGCTTGCTCCAAAAGGCACAGGCAGAATGCTGACCTCACACCTGAATTCGATCCTGAAAAGACCACGTGGCTCTTGAAATGATTAATGGCGGTTTATTTTTGTTCCAGGAATGTTATATTGTTGAAGTTATGGCAGCTGCTTTGCTTTCTAAAGCATTACCTAGCAAAAAAAAAAAAAAAAGTTTCTCTGAAGCGATGTTGAATACCTGATTTCATTAAGGAAAGCTTGTGATTGAATTATGGAATCAAAAATGGACTGTAATTCTCACTGTTTCTGTAAAATGCATCATTTTGTTCTTAAGAATTTGGGAGTGAAGATTTATACCACAATGTAAAAGGCAGGTGTAGCATCTATAGCATATATAATAACCTAAATTATTCTCACAGTTCTATTGCATGCATTATAATGTGTCACAAAGAAACTGCTGTGGAGTGCCTGACATTTCATAATCAGACAATGGGAAATGTGCAAAGCTCTCCATCTGCCGATTGATCCTACCCTCACCTATGTTCATGAGCGATGGGTCATGACCGAAAGAACGAGATTGAGGATACAAGCGTTCATCCTTGAGGATGGGCAAATGCAGGGGATGACTTACCACATATGCGACAACCACCTACTAACTACAGCAAAGAGATATTATGAAGTATTTTAAATTTATGAAAATACAGATTTGATTAGTGGACATGGGCTCAATCATACTATATATGTCATCTTCATATAAAAAAAGCTCTATTAGTAATTAATAACTGTCCTCAGACTGTTTAAAAAATAGCTCAGATACAACAGATATGTTTTATAATCTCAAAGACAGACAGGCCCGCACATTCCTTTCTTGTTTCATATCAATCAATATTCCGTCTCTTTATATTTAAGCTCAGTGTTTTGTTTTGAATTATTCATTGTTTCTGAAGTGTCCTGCTGCATTCTGATACTGCTTTTTATGAATGTATTTATATATATAGCAGAGATGCCATGCAAAGGTTGATTTTACCTGAGCATAATGGCAAAGGAATAAATGATTTTGATTTCATCTTCACACAGACCAAAGTGGAAACAAAGGGTGATATCCATCATATCCATTTAATATGTGATTCAAAGTGACAGCTTTTTCCATGTAATTACTTGTGTCTCTGTCTCCCATCCAGCCCTGTCCAAAGGGAATAAGCCAGTGCACACCATCCTCTTGAATCCACATGTACACTTAATTGGGGAAAATGCAGCATGTATTGCCTATATCCGACTGACACAGTACATGGATTCAGGCGGCATGCCCCGCACCATGCAGTCTGAGGAAACCCGTGTGTGGCATCGCCGTGATGGCAAGTGGCAGAACATCCACTTCCACCGCTCTGGCTCACCCACTATCCCCTCCCAGTAAGCAACGGCTGAAAGTCTTTCTGCCTAATATTAAGTCATTAAACCTTAATTTGAAAGTGTTGTAGGTGTGACTCAAGTGTCGTCAGTACACTGTAACATCACTGTTCAGTGTTGTTACAAGTACGACTAAGCACATTTCTGACCATACGCAATTATGTCAATCCATGAGTGGTCAAAGCTATAAAATCTAGACAAATCTAGACACTGAAATCAAATAGTGATATTGGTTTTTAAAGTAATATTAAGTACTTAAAGATTTGGCAAGAGAGAATTGGCCATTACACTTGTCAAGTGTAGATTACACCGCAGTTTCATTCAAAGGTGGCAGATTTACAGTGCTAACTTCACTGTAACTTCTGAAGACCTGCTTTCAAGCTCACAAAATTAAATTTTATTTTCAAAAATGTTTAGGTCATTTTTTGAAAAATCACTGAAAACACTTGTTTGCATTGTCCATCAGCATGTCAAGGACAATTCACAGAAAGTGAAGTCAGTGATCCATCTTACACAATAGTACGCACAAAATAATAATAATCATAATAAAATAATATAAAGAAATCTTGCTGAGTTGAAGGTCTTTTTTAAATGAATTTAAAAAAAATTCATTTTAATGTTTCAAGACCACAATAATCTTTCAATTTGCAACTACAATAAAAAACAACCTAGCACAATAATTAAATACACAAATGTGCTTCAGTAGAATTTTTATATTTCATTTCTCAAGCCACACGGAGCTGCAGCATCATGATGAAAGAGTTGCATGCGGCTCCAGAGCCGCGTTTTGCCAATTCCTAGTATAGTGTCAAGAGCTGCTGTAGATTACTGTACTGTTATATTCACACATGCTTGTCTTGCTTTTCCAGGTACTCTGACTTTCTCTTTGCACAATAAATAGTTTCAGTGTTCTGCGTCGGATTGAGTTCACATTTCTATTCTCTCTGTCTTTCTGCAGTTAATGGAGTACCCAGATGTCATCACAAAAATGAAAGGAAAATACCTACCAGTAAATACAGAAGGGCAGTCGATTAGCCAAACCATGAATGCTTGCCGACCTTAAACTCAGCTATAGGGAATTGACACCAACAGGACAAAAATATTACTACATTTTCAATTAGTGACATTTTATTAATGGAAATCATTTTAAACCACTACCGAGTGGCTGCACACAGTATTTGGACATTAGGAAACTAGTATAATGAAAACATTTTTGTTGTTTTTTTAAGATGTTTTGGTATGCATTTTAAATATAAAATAGAGATGTTAAAAATCTAGTACTGTAACCTCTCCCCAAACTTAGTTATGTATTTTTATGTGTATTTATGTGTGCGCAATACAAAAACTTGGGAAGATTAGAATGTTAAAATTTGAGCTTGCTTTAGTTCTGGTGATGTACATATTTGTGATTGTTATAAACAAAAGCAAATAAAACTGCTAAATTGCTATTCAGATGAATTGAGAGTTTACATGAAAGTCCAGTTTATGAGGTACATTTATGTTTGCTATGAGCTAAATCATACTTTTTAATTTCAACATATAATTATGTAAGTGTAAAGAAAAGCAAAGCAGTTTACACTTTGTATCGAGTAACGTTTGCCTTTATAGCAGTGAAATAAATAAGAATGTAGCATATAAGTACTATATGAAAATTCAAGACTATTGTGTAGTGCATGGGGAGGTGTAAGCAAGATCATAAGAAACTAGAATATATTCTGACTGATTTGTGAACCACTGACATTTTTGTTTGCATTTGTTGATGTTGTGCATCAGTCCTGTTCCAAATGTTTCCAAGTCCTCCAGTGATGTAAAAATACAGACTGTGTTTAGCATCCAGTGTAAATATCAAAAACATATCTAGAGGAGAGAAAGTAAACTCCTGGTTGCTGAAGTGTCTCATATTTTGTATAAAAATGAGAAGAAAACAAGCTCATTTCATAATTATTGTATTTCTATTGTACAATTACGTAGGGTTTTTGTTGTCATTTTATTCTTATTTCCTGTGTCATACTTTGCTCAGAAATGACGATGATAAAAATCGAGCCTCTAACTTTAGTTATATGTATTCTAAATTTGTAAACACTGAAAAACAATTGAAGAATGCTGCATTTGTACAACAGGAGAATAAAACAGCAGTAAAGGAGTCAAGAGCGAAATAGACTGCAGTATCTGTTGGGATTTTTTTTTCATGATGATCAGTGCTTCTTCCAGCCAGTACAGGATAATGTCATTACCATGATCATCCTTAGTTTTCCATTTTCAATTAGTTAGTCTTACGCATTTTAAAGGGAAAAATAAGCATTTCTTTCAATGAAACATGATGTCAATGCAATGCACCTCTTCTTGTATGGTGTTTATCTCTTGTCATTCTGACAACAGATTGTTTAAGATGTTAAGGAAATAAATGAGATCAAAGGTGCAATGATTTTTATCTCATTTTGTTGTGTCCTAACCATTATTTTGTGTGAGTTATTCTTCTATGGTGCTGAGAAACAGTGAATTCGCTATATTTGAATTTAAAGTACTATTGTAAACCCGATATTCTCTGACTAATAGTGGTCACAGAGATAATTTCACATTAAACATAATCAGAAGTGAAAGGGTGTTATAGTAAATAAATCTAAACGATGTATGAATTCAAAGACAAAGAACTATGGATGTGAGATCACTCTTGCACAGGTTAGAGGGTGTGGGGGCGACATAATGTATGGCTTTATCAAACCTGAAATACAGTTATAGTTACACAAATCAGGAAGATTTGTGTAACACTGCCAAAACACATCGGTTTTGGCAGTGTCCCCTGCCAAAACTTTAGATTGTGCTCCGTGGTCCACTGGCGTCGCGCCCGGCGTTTGCCCCGCCTCACACCCTATGACAGCTGGGAAAGGCTCCAGCCCCTCGTGACCTGAGCATGCGGACGAAGCGGTCAGAAAAAATGAATGAATTAACTTGATTGTGTAAAACTGGAAAGACAGGATGAGATCGAAGTGACATTTGTTGGTTTTGGGGGCTTGCCTGGAAACCCAATGTTTCCTGTTTTCCCATCAAGGAAAAGACATATACGAGCAAACCTTGGTTTTTGAACGCTTTGGACATCGAACAAATCAGAATTCGACCAAAAAATTCGTAATTTTTTTTGTCTTGGAAGTCGAACAAAATTTGGAAGTCGAACGCTAAACGCAGTAACATCCATCCTCCTCCTCCTCTCCCTCGCCAACGTTCACGCATGCTAACTGCTCACCACCACAAAGGCAAAAATTCTTATCTTTATTGTTCTTATGCTTTAACTGTAATGTGCTTTTTATTTTATTTTACTGCATTCAATTTTCACTTAATTTGCGTTCCATTGCCTATGGTACGAGTTACGGTACCGTAAATTTCTGTCCAAAAGACGATGGTAACTCGTACCGGAATCTGCGTGGTGAATAATAAGCGGAACGAAATAAGTTGTTCTCTTCTTAACAGGACCGGAGCCCGCTACGCTCACCTCAACACACAATTGAATACTGGCACATGACGCATGTCGCACTCAACAGAGCAAGAGCATTGTATTTACATGCAACCACTTTCGGGTACAACAGGAAGTCCCAAAATAAGAGCGTCACAGGATCATACTTAACACTTTCTCGTGTTTGCTTCCTTCTTTTACATTTATTTGATTTGTTTCCTTACTTTACAATTTGATATGTAAATGACATTATGAAATAACATATAGTACGCGGATAAAGCGGCAGAAAATGGATGGATGTTATGTTGAAAAAAGGTAGTTTTGTAGCGTCTTGGAACGGATCAAGACCATTTACATTATTTGTAATGGGAAAAAATGTATTTGGAATTCGAACAAATCGGTATCCGGAACGAATTGTGGTCGGAAACTGAGGTTTGCTGTACACTCACACATGCACACATCCACACACGTACATACACACACGTACACATGAATGAGGACCTACGAGGTATAAAAGGATCATGGGAAATGAGTTCGGTGGCGGTTTCCCCGACTGATCTGGTGTTATATACTGAGAATCAAATTAAAGAATTTCCGTTTTGGCTGTAAACCATTCTTCTGCTGCTCCTGTCTTTATTTCAGTTTTTGCTGGAGTGTAGCACTCTCACTACAAGTGTAGTAGAGGTTGGTAGTTGGTAGTGGTAGTGGAAGTTTAGGAACGTTGTAAAACATACAGAAATAGCAGTTTGACCGGACTTTAATTTCCATTTTAATGTTCTTGAATTTAACAACAACGGAACAATATTATATATTTGTTTGTGGGACACTTTATTTCACGTATATTGTTTAACAGTTATCACTATTTTGTAATCTTGCAGATGACATTGTGATCTGCAGTGAGAGCAGGGAACAGGTGGAGGAGAAGCTAGAGAGGTGGAGGTTTGTCCTGGAAAGGAGAGGAATGAAGGTTAGCCGCAGTAAGACAGAGTACATGTGTGTGAATGAGAGGGACCCAAGTGGAAGAGTGAGGTTACAGGGAGAAGAGATCAAGAAGGTGGAGGATTTTAAGTACTTAGGTTCAACAGTCCAGAGCAATGGAGAGTGTGGAAAAGAGGTGAAGAAGTGTGTACAGGCAGGATGGAACGGATGGAGGAAGGTGTCAGGTGTGATGTGTGATAGAAGAGTTTCAGCTAAAATGAAAGGAAAGGTGTACAAAACTGTGGTGAGACCAGCGATGTTGTTTGGTCTAGAGACAGTGTCACTGAAGAAAAGTCAGGAGACAGAGCTGGAGGTAGCAGAGATGAAGATGCTGAGGTTCTCTCTGGGAGTGACCAGGAAGGATAGGATCAGGAATGAGTACATCAGAGGGACAGCACATGTTAGAGGTTTTGGAGATAAAGTGAGAGAGGCCAGACTGAGATGGTTTGGACATGTCCAGAGGAGAGATAGTGAATATATTGGTAGACGGATGTTGAGTTTTGAACTGCCAGGCAGGAGGCCTACAGGAAGACCAAAGAGGAGGTTTATGGATGTAGTGAGGGAAGACATGAAGGTAGTTGGTGTGAGAGAAGAGGATTCAAAGGACAGGGCTAGATGGAGGAAATTGATTCGCTGTGGCGACCCCTGAAGGGAAAAGCCGAAAGGAAAAGAAGAAGAAGAAGACTATTGTGTAATCTTGGCACAATATACTAGACCTCTTTAACGTTTTAGTTTGTCTGGTATCAGTCCATCATTATCATTTTATTTTATTGAAAAGAGACAAGATAGAGAAGAAAAATCTTGTTTCCTCAAAGAAAAGACTGAGACTGACCTTTACTACCACACCAGTCAACCTTTAGACCTGTATATATTGCAATTGATATGAGATTTGTTTTCATTTGCACTAAACAAACATTTTCATGCCGAAGTTCAGAATAACCGGTGATGGAAGGTAAAACACCATCCCATTGTTTCCTTAAAACATTCAAATATTAGAATCGTTAGCCTTGAAAAACAATTTTGCTGCGTGAAGATTAGTGAAAATACTGTTGAGGTACTGGTTGGCATCAAGCTTTAACTTCTCTGCTTGTGGATTTTTGATGGACAGCACTCTGTGTGGATTGTATAAAGCTGAAAATTAGACAAAACTGTCACATTTTCAAGTATGACTGAGGCAAAGAAAAGAAAACCAGTCATATAAGAGATAACTTCATTCTTGCAGTAGCTCTCAGCCCCAGGTGAGACCGACTGCGTATCTGCTCAGTACTGGTACATTGAACTGTTAGAAAAGTAGTATGTTACTTCCTTTAATGCATTTGAGTCTTTCTACATGTTTTTGTTTTCCTATGATACAACCTTAATCCCAAATAACAGGTAGTATGTCTTTGTAAGAGTTAGTGAAAAACAAGTCAACAAGATACAATAGCATTCATCTGTAGACTTTAATTCTCTATTGGCCATGGACACACTGCAGCCATTTTTTTGTCTTTTTGAATTTTGATACAGTAATACATGCCCTTACATATTTATATATGCACTGTATATGTATATAACTGTCATTATCACAGAAAAGGGATGTTGATTTTTGAAATTAAAAGCATATCTGTCACAGTGAACTTCCACTAGTTTGCATTTTTTCTCTAACAAAGTAAACATAGATAGTGAAATAAATACATTACATATTGTAGATACATACAATGATGCTCAGAACTGTGAGTAATGGTATATTTAAGCTGTTGTCTTGTGTCATTATGGGTGTGTCTCGTAAAACAATTGCATCTTATTTATCTGCTCTGTTAATATGATATATTGAACCTCTCATATCCCTTGCATAAAAGAATAGAGGTGTTCTCTCCTGACATTCAGGAGTGCAAATACAGTCTGTGTAAAATAAAAGTTTATTTTACTTTGCTGACAGAAATTAATGCAGCATACAACTAACAACTGCCAAAACCTTGCCCAATGTCTAACTCAGAAGATGAGTTGATGAAACTTAAAACATTAAATAAAACAGACATACCTGATTGTATCACAAAAAAATTTCAGAGATGAGCATCTCAGCGTAAGTTGTGATGATTCATTAAATCTTGGAGAACTCTGAGGGGTTTATTGATAATTAGAATTTCCTCACTGATATTCAAACAAAGATGATCTAAATCCATTGTACTTAGCAGCAATCTAAATTTTAAAAAAAAGCAACGAAAAGATCTAATACATCTTGATCAAACAGTTTGAATTTGTCTTCAACATTTCTCACAATATTCTCTTCACACAAGCTGACAATGTAGTATTTAACACATGCATGGAGATACACAGAAACATAGAGTACCTTCTGCAGAACTTCACTCACATATCCATCATTCACACAGGTTGAGTCCTGATCAACAATTCAAAACAAAACATTTGGAACAGAATTAAACGTGACACAGATGGAAAGAGGCATAAGGATAATCCATATGATTTACAAAGCAGTCAAAGCTGTGATCATAATGACAGATGTTAATTAGTCATGCCTGCTTTACTTCACATGAGTGATTATTAATTCCTAGGCTACAGATGTAAATGTCTAGATTATAGATAAGATATAATTCCTAAAGACACAGAGCCTACATTAAACACAGCAGCAAGAGTTAAATCAGGGTCCAAACATTCTGGTTTCCTCTCTATGGCATCTTGGCCATCTGAATCTAACGAGCATAGAGACTATAATGCCGAGTGAGAATTGTTTATGTAAGATTGAGAAAAGTTTGAGAAAGGCAGTGGAGTTGATATATTATCATTTCGATCCCAACACATACTCAGAATAACGCAACTAGTTGTACTTTAAGGTGGTTCATGTAGTTGTTGTGAAAAGTTTCTTTCTTTCTTTCTCAAAAATCTTTCTTTCTTAGTTTTTTACGTGGTCCTGTAGCTCTCAACAGTTTTATTTTGATTTTAAATCCAAATGTGTCGGAAAACTGTCTTCCGTTCTTGCAGAGAAACTGTTTTTCATGTTTTCCTGGACTGTCAGAATTGAAAATCTGTTTCTGCTTTTAGAGAGAATCTCTCTAAAAGCAGAAAAAGGTTGTTTGTTGTTGACAAACAGGTATACATACATTATTAGTTTTAAACACAGGAAGAATAAAAAAAAAATAGTGGCAGATTTTAAACTTTCTTCTGGGCCAAGCGATTTATCTAAGCAGGAGGAAAAAGGTTGAAGGCTCGTCTGACTGTAGTGCAGAATCCTTTTTACAAAGAATGTGTCAAACAAGAATCAGAATCGATTTTAACTATTTAGAGCTATGAATGTTTTAGATACTTTTACGAACTTGTGGTGTGTCAACGGTGTCTTATGATCTGTGTTGAGTGAGAAGCTTGTGTTCAGTCATTGATTGGTTTCATTTATGCATATTCTGTTCAGTTTTGTTTATTATTTTCCAACTATCATTTGTTTTTGATTGTGAATTCCCTTTTGCGTGAATACCTTTTGGATTTTGTGGTAGTGTGATTATTTTGTAATTTGTTTTCTGTTAATAAACATGCTTTTAAAAAAACAACTAATCTTTCTTTCTTTCTCACCATCAAACCACTTCAAGACAAACATATCAAGGACAACTCTGAGACAGAAAGTATCGTTAATCAGGAACACTACAGAATGCTTTTTATGGTCACAAGGCAAAAAAAAACTCCAGAACATGAAAAGAAAATCATGAACACAACACAGAAGCCTCAGAAGAAGACTCCAAATTGTGAATACATTGTCATCTCCCAGGAAGACTGTGGTGGTTTTGTGGTGTCTTGGTGCACACTGGGATTGCATGTGGCTAATGCATAGGATTTGGGGGACTTTAGCATGGGCAGAGTTGGGGATAGTGTTACACATTCTTCTACACTTTCCCTTTCTCTTTAGCCTCATCATTGTCTATGTCTTCTTTTTAATAGTGGTGAAAGAGCTGTTGGAGATGCTTCTGGAGATCACGTCTTTTTGGTCCTCTTTTGGAGTTGTTCAGTTGCTCTAAAAGAACCTGTTTACGCTGTCCAGTTTCTTTCACCACTGTTCGCCTAAGAGTGCAATCTTTACGCATGTGGGCCCTGTGTGGTGAGAGTAAAAAGAAGACAAGTCAGCAACATAATAATACACCTGAGACAGTTAATCACATTGAGAAAAGAGAAGTTGATGTTTAAAGTCACAAATCGTATCATGCTTTGCAAATCAGATAGTCATTGGTTATGAAAGGTATTAGAACTCGTGCGGAAACTTAATAAGAGTCAATGCAATGCACATCTTCTTGTATGGTTGTCATTCTGACAACAGTTTGTTTAACGTGTTAAGGAAATAAATCAGACCAAAGGTGCAATGATTTATATCTCATTTTATATCTCATTTTGTTAACCATTATTGTGTATGTATAACTTTTTTCTGCTTTTTAATTACAGCTACAACTTTTGCTGTAATTTATCACAGTACAATTCACATTTTGGTCAATTGTTTTGTAAAAGAAAATACCCAGGAAAAAAAAATCAGCATTCAAGTTTGTCCACTTATTCACAGCAGTTTTGATGTTTATGCAGCTCACTATATCTCTGTCATTGTTAAACTTTTATAAAACCCTGCTGGAAAGATGCCAGTGCGCTAAGTTTTATTTGTACATCCCTTGCCTTGTTTTGTCCTCTAGCTGGTCCTCTCTGAGAATCTTAAGGTTTCAACAACGTTGAGGAAGATACTTGGGGAGAAAAGCAATCCAGGACTCCAATTACATCACATTGGATGAAGTAGAACTATAGCAAATCTGCAAATAGTTACTTGGTGAAAAAAGGTCAAACTAATTTAAAAAAAATTAATTCATGACTGTACATATGGGAAATTAGGGCAGCATGGTGGCGCAGTGGGTAGCGCTATCGCCTGGATGGATGGATATGGGAAATTATAAAAATGTAATGCAAAATATTGGGGCATAAAGTGATTCTTTTTATGATTTCTTAGATTTTTCTTCATTTTTACATAATTTATTTATTGTCTACTTGCAGAGCTTGCAAGACTATGATGTACAGGATTACAAGTTAGCTGAACCATAAGCAATCTGACACATTGTAGTGCTTATTGTAGTCACAGAGCACAAGACACACTTTGTAGGTTTTTACAATTTAAAAAAGGTATAAACAGATCAACAAAATTTTCATCACATATCATATTGGTTTATTGCTTATCGTTAAGTGTACCAACATTTTACAGCACGCTCCTGACTAAGTGGTTCATAACATGCAATATTTGTTAATCTAATATACCTACAGCACACCTGACATTGTTAGAAATCGTCGTCAAATCCCACATACAGTACACTAACAGGCACTTCCTAGCACTCACACACCTCCTGGGCACAGTTCCGTCCTCTTTAACACTTTCTTGGTCTACCACATGAGGGCGCTTTGTTTTGCTAAAACCACTTAAAAAAGTAAGTGCCTGGTATCAGGAAAAAGAAGATTTGTAAAAACAATATGATACCTCTACATGAACATTTCCGCACAAGGACTATAGTTGATGGCCACATTATATTAGTGTAATTCTGAAATAAGTATTTTTGTAGCTTTACATTGTACCACATCGAGGTCAAATGGCTATGTCAGGTTTTGGAAGTAGGTGATTAACAAACCTCTTTGACGTTGTCCTGGACTGAGGGGATGTTAGAAGCCGATGATGGATCACCTTGAGGTTTAATCTTTTTTCCCTCCACTTCTGTTGTCCTTTCTATGCAACTGATGTTGCCTGCTTTAGCTGTGTCCTGTCTCGTTGCTGGGGAAGCCTCATATTCAGCAAATTTTACCTTGGTCAGAAGAACATTTTATTCCATTGCTATTTTCCTTTGAATAGAGTCAATATGATGCATTGAAAATATCCAAACCATCATGTTGCAAAGCGCATTGAGGTGCATGCTTTGTATGAAAAGTTATTATTATTGCTATTATTATTATTATTATTATTATTACTATTATTATTACTATTATTATTATTAGTAGTAGTACTAACAGTAGTAGGAGTAGCAATAGCAAATATGTTTGTTTACATAATGAATTTTGAAGCATCTGATATACACATGAAATAGACACACCTCTGCATGATCTCTCACTCTCTCACTCTCTCCCTCACTCTTCAGCACTGTCCGCGTCACAACCCTTGAGCATCCAGCTCCCTCTTCCTTACTGAAGGCCCCCTGGGGATAGCCCTCACCATCTGCGGAAACACACTTACGAACTACTTTGCGGGTAACCTGAGGAAGACCATAAGAGCACAGATCATCAGGTGGTAAAGCATTTGTTAGAAACAAAGGTAACCAACAGCAGAACAACAATGATCTGTCTGTGAGACAAATGGAAACAGAACTCCTGTAACAAATTATACACTTTGTACTGCATCAGTGTCAAAAGTTTACTTTGAAACGTTTGAAAAGTATTTGCTCTCTTATAAAGTCAGTGAAAAATCAGTTTAAATACTGTTATGCAAAATGTTTGCATGACAGCTGGCACTTACTTTACCTTTTTGACAACAATGTGACCATTTTCAAGCACAAACTTTTCTTCCCTTACTGACTGAGTAGGGAAGTCCTGCATCTCATCAGCCTATGGAGAAACCCAGACAAAAAAACAAAAACAAAATCAGGAAAGCTAATTTTGTTCAATATAGCAATAGCATGTGAAAATCAAAAACACATTTAATGTGAGTTTAGGAGATTAAGGGACAAAGTAAACAAAGTGGCATTTTTAGACAAAAAAATGTTACAGTAGGTTCACCAATAAACCATCCAGCCATCAACGCAAACCAAGTGGAAGCCTAAAGTAATCATAAAAACTCATTATGTTCATCCATTAAAAAAAATTAAAGGTTGTTAGATGTTATCATTTAACTCAACATACCCTGTTAGAGTTGCACTCTATGTTCCACACTGCATACTAATTTAAAATTGAATACCTGAACAACTCTCCTTCGTACTATTGTGGTGGTCAAAAATTCATCATCTGAACTTTCTGACATTGATCCAAGCTCTGTGTTGATCTCCTGACCAAGTAACACAACCCATTTTTAATGAATGATTGAACATTAATTGTACATATGCAGCAAAGCAAGCAATGAGCACAATATCCAACACTTTTGATTGATTTTTTTAAGAACATCATGACATCCTAGATAGGAATGCAAGACACATTAACTTGGAAACTGTTTGCACATCATACCAAGCTGTTAATTGAAGAAAATCATGTTGTGGGTATTGCTTATGCAAACTACATAAAGCTCATGTTATTTCTATGAGTGACACAGCTGATTACAGGACGCAAAATGACATGCTCAGCCAGGACAGGTTAAATCTATAATCAAAATAGAATTAGGGTTATAGGGAGTTTTTAACCCATACAAAGAGAGTTAGAAGTCATTCTTCTCTAAAGCAAATAGAATCAAGTATTATAATCAAGCTCAGGTCTGCAAAAAGCCTGCAGGTTGACATTTACCATATTTCATCTTACCCTTGTCATATATTTATCTGTATCATCAAATGTCCTGAATTCACAGACAGGAGGCAACCATGAAGCCTCACACATGGTGAATTCTTCATCTGAAGATTCTGAATAATCTTCATTTGCATTACAGAGAGACTCGTCAACAAAAGTGGTATCCTCATAATTTTCACTTTCAGAGGGAAATGGGAATAGTGGATTTCCTTTGTCCTGCACTGGATGGCTGATATAATCATGGGACTGATCTCCACAAGACTTAATACAGGGTTCAGCCTCATCAGGCTCTGTTTCTGAGAACTCCGATATAGCCTGTTTGCAGTCAAAGAATGGCTCTTGATCAGAGTATTCAGAAGTTGGGCTGACTGCACCACTATGCACATTTGTGTATTCTGGATGTACTTTATTATAAGTGATTGAGGTAGAATGTGTTTCTGCATACTCGTGTGAGATGTTATACTCTTCATCTGAGGTTGTCATCTCTGCTTTGGTAACTGAAGCGGGCTGAGATTCATAACAACCTTCTGAAGGTTTCCCACTGGTCTGTCGTCTATCTTCATTTGGGGATGCCTCTAAGTTGCTCGAGTATGGAATCAGCTCCTCAAAGCTAAGATGTCTTTCACGTTTAGCTATTTCTTGAGTCCCATCAGAAATAGACTGCAGAGCCAAATCTTCACAGTGGTTGCACTCGAAAGAAGTTGGCTCACATAAACATGTAAGCTGATCGTGGATACTCTGTGTTAATATTTTTTCAATCACTCCACTTGAGTCATGAGATGATACAGCTGATTCAAGTAGTTCTTTACTGGCACAATCTTTTTTGTAAAGATATACAGGATTTTCCTCGATGAGTTTGTGGGAGGACGCTGGAGAAAGTATCTCAGTACTGTCATCATATTCGTTGGACTGACATATGTTCAATTTTACTTTTTGTTTTTGGAGAGACTCAGGATTCAATAGAGTCTTCATAGGGAAAACAGGGCTATTATTGTAGCTACAAAGGCTTGAAAGTTCATTTGCAGAGATTTTTTTGAGGCCAGGAATCATTGGGACAATCTCAGGTTTGTCTTGATTAGATATTTGTAAATGTACAGGTTCTGTTACATCAACATTTGTGTGGCTTACATCTTCTGCAAGTTGTATAAAAGATGATGCACTGACTCGTAAAATATTATTATCTTCTGGAAGGCACTGATCTTCAATGGAAGGGTCTTCATGCTGATAAATCTGATGATATTCACTGTTTCCCAGAGTCGATTCTGGATTTTGAAGTTGGTCAAATGTATCTCGTCTATGTTTAAATTTATTCTCTTCCAAATTTGTCAGCAGATAGTCAAGCTTAGGATAAGGTCCTGGTGGTGTTGGAGTTGACTTGATGCTTGATGACGCAATAATTTGGTCATCTGAACTGTCTTGAGAAGTTTGTGAGACTGAGTTACGGGGCAGTGAGCTTGATTCAACTAAGTCATGATATTCAATTTCTTTATGTGACCTATGTTGGTTACTTAATATAACTTCAGAATGTGTTTTACTGAGTGTGTCTTGAATTGGTAGTTCATTAGAAGGTGTTCTGAAAGTGTGTTTATTTTTGAAGGATGGTGTCTCGATTGGCAAGGCCTGACTCCATCCTACAACAATTATTTGTTCTGAAGATTCAGAGAGATTTGTCCTGGAAGATGACGTTGATACCTGTAAGAAATGATACAATAGAGTTGAAATTTAAAAATAAATATGGAATATAATTTCTCTGTTCAAGAAAGTAAAAGTCAAATGAGACATGCGTCATCATGAGGATCTTGTTTCAAACAAAAAAAACAAACACTGACTCAAATGAGGAAATTCAGTGAGTTTCCTCTTGTGTTTGGGTCACTATACGAGTTTTATATACATTTTTTTAGTATACCACAAATTTTGATGTACATTGTATAAATAAATTGGCAAAAAATGTGCTATATTATAATACTTTTGTCATATTCCTAATATATATGCTTAATGAATGAATGAATTTATAGATTCAGTAATCCCTCGATTATTTGTGCTTCAAGATAGATGGCTTCACTACATTGCAGATTTGTAGTAGGTAGTCACATGATACCGTACGCACACGCTATTGGCTGACAGCATCCATGTGTGCACTGTGTTCCGACTCACGGAATGCAGCGTACTTCCGTGAATTAAAGAACCACTTTTTTTTAATACAAAGTGTTTTACACACTCTATAAGAGTGTGGAAAAAGGTAATACATATAGGAGGTGGTTTAATTTCAGTATGGGAAGGGTTCATAAACATTTAAATTACCATAAATAATTAAACAAATAGTTTGTCGCTGTGTCGCGGAATTTTGTTTTTTGCGGGTGGTCCTGGAGTGCATTAACCGCAAGTAATGAGGGATTACTGTATTATATTGAGAATGCACTGACTAGGATAAATAATTTTACAATAACAAGACAGGATATTATTTGTTCATATTTTTTGAACCTACATCAACAAAATCAAGTGATTTTGTGATTCTTTCATTAATTTTAAGTAAAATGGTAAAAACCAAATGTACATGATATGATAACCATTAATTTTTGATATCATGGGGTACATGAAAACCTATAATCAATGCAACCTTAGTAAGTACATTGGTTGGTTTAGACTTTTTTGGCTGCTATGCTAAAATTTTACTACTTGCTATAACTTACTATAGAACTATAGAAGACTGAAAGTGAAAATGTCTTCGAAATGTCTTGAGTGCTTCGAAATGTGTTGACGTGATTAAGTGCTTCATGAATAAAAGTTGATTGATAACAGCGGATTGAACAATACAAAACACACACACAAACACACACAGACACCAAAAAATTGTATGGCTCTTGGATGATTCTGTATATAATTAGGGCCATTGAATCTCCTCAGTTTTGAACCAGCCAATTCAGGTAGTTTCAAAAAGTCAATTAGATTGGCTCCTTATGAGCTTATGAGAGCATTCCATACCAGCACTAGAGGCTCATCTCACTAAGTGTCTTCAATTAGTAGTGCTCTACTGAAATATGTGTTACTCTGCTTATGTGCAAACATGCCATAGCAAGAAGCATTTACGTAATATTAGTCAAAGCTTTAACCCTGCATTCACTGCTGAGCAACACTACATTCACTGCTGAGCAACATCTTATGCTGTCTTACCGAGACCAAGTGGCTTTAGCTCATGTCTTCACTATTTTCTTTTCATGTTCTTGGAAAAAAAAAAACTTGGGCATCTGTAATTGTGATTTGAGGTCATCCATTTATGTTCATGTAGAAGTGGTCTTCTTTTCATCGTTCATAGGATGCATTCTCCAGTAATACAGCATGATGAAATATATAGTTTTGTTCTACATATGGCATGTGATTGAACAAACCAAACAAACAAAAAAAAAAAAAGGACACACTAGCAAATTAAAATTTATTTACTGAACTCGAGTAGGTTTTTGTTATCCAGAGTGAAAGGACATAGTTTGTGCTTGAGAAGAAAAATAAGGGTCTTAACTGTTCTAATTGGTAGCATCAGCATTTCATGGTGTGAGTCAATAACTATAGACTGAAATCGTGAAGAAGAAAATGTTTTCTCTTGTAAAACACTTTGAAATGGCCAGTTATTGGGTGGACTATCTGGTTCTTTCTTGCTAGTTTTTTAGATATCAAATTTACTTTCATTGGACACCTTCTCATGTCATTTCTCATCTGCATCTTCATAGAAATGAACCTGAAAACACATATATTTCTGCACATAGTTCATCAAGAATATGTGTCTGTAAGCTTCCTTAAACTGACTTATATTCAAGTCTGTATCTGCACCTATTGAATCAGGAGTTTCAGAGGTATGTCAATAGTCAAGAAATTACAGTGAACATTATTCATTATCATAGCAAAAGGCATATTTCTGAAGGATTTGGAGGGAAATCCACTGTCTCAGGAGAATCTGGTGTCATCTCCTCAAAGTAAATAAAAGACATGAGTTGGGATAATTCCTGTTAGGCATGATGAAATATATGGTTTATAGTCAAACAGGGGAATTGGAGAGTCAGGAGATTGGGCAGTGAACTGGTTAAATGAGACTGATGAATATGGACAAAATTGTCAATATCACTGAATGAAAGCACAGTATTTTCTGCACTATACGGCGCACCTAAAAGCCCTTGATTTTCTCAAAAACCGACGGTGCGCCTTATAATCCAGTGTGCCTTATATATGAAAAAAGTTTTAAAATAGGCCATTCATTGAAGATGAATTCTCAGATGAGTTCTCAGCTCCCAGCTTCAACCTCAACCCCCATGCTGCTGCCTATCTAGTCAGCAGCCCAGACCCCCCAAATTTTGCAAATCAATTGTAGCATGCCAGCAAACTTTGGCAACCAGTGACTTGGCTTTTGAAATTTGTGAAAAGGCTGCAGAGTCGGGAATAAAATCCCTTTATCGCAGCTCAATCTAGTGGATGCATAATGCAACCAGAGCCATGACAGTAGTTTCTATTCTATGCACCTTATAATGCAATGCACCCTATTCTGGTGAACACAGGCCGTTAATTGAAGGTGTGCCTAATAGCAATGATGGTCTCTACGGTTATATGCTCCTTAATATAACAGTGGTCTCTAAGGTCACAATACACAATAAATAGGTATAATGTTGTCCAATTGGTTAATTAATTGTAAAACAGATAGAACAATGATTCTGGGGAAAATGTGACGCTATAAAAAACAATCAAGCACAAAATCTGAAAAACCCGATGTGGGTGCTGTCCTTGCGTGTGTCAAAAAACCTTCTCAGTTAAAAATCAATATCATCCCAGTCAGAAAATGCTGACTCTGGATAAAAAAAAAAACTGGTACGACAAGTCCATGTCAAAACAGTCATGTGGCGACAAATATGGTAAAACGTGTAGGGAAAGAATGAGAAAAACCAGGTCAAATTTCAAGATAATCTGTTGAGAAAAAGGTCTATTCACTGTCCAATGACATTTCTCGAGGCAAAAGAGGTTGGGCAACCAAATCTGAATGTTTTTCAAGTGTAATACCTCGCACAACATCCGTATACGTTGTTGGACAAATGTCAGAATACAGCAAGTAATAGTTGCAATGTTTTCCATTTATCTGATCACAATACGTTTCAGGAGAAAAAGACCAGTGCTCAAAGGATGGAACAGATTCGGGGGAAGATACCCTAACATCTGCAATCACGTCCTGCAGTTGAGGAAAGCCTATTTTGGCAGATACAGAGTCCATGGATACTGTTCCGTTACAAAAGCACTCATCAAGTCCAAAATCTGACAAAACTGACTGAGGGGACTCTGCCCTGCTGCTACAGAAAAGGTCTTCCAGACACAAGTCAGTACCTTCCCAGTCAGAAAATGTGGATTCTGGGGTAAAGGACCTGTGCCGCATCATGTCCACTTTGCAACTGATGTGTGGAGACCTGAATTGTAAAATAGGTGAGTCAGGAGACAGGGGCCTGAGATTACTTTCATATTCCACCGACTCTGGAGACTGTGGCCTAATCTCAGTGGACAAATCATCAACGGCAGAAAGGCTATCATCTTTGCCTGACAACACCGCTGACGGCCAAAGAGGACTGCTAGCCAAAGAAGCATCTGAATGTTTTTCAAGTGTAATGCCTCGCACAACATCCGCATATGTCAAAGGTGTCACGATTGCAAATGGCATGGACGCATTGATATTTGCAACTGTCTCCTTAGATGCACTTTGAGGAGGAAGTGTCTCTGTTGAATATGGCTTGCTTTCTTCAATCACTTCCTCATGGAAAAGGTCGAAAACCTCAAAATCTCCCTGGGTGGAAACAGGTGGTGTTGGACAAATGTCAGAATACAGCAAGTAATAGTTGCAATGTTTTCCATCCATTCGATCAGAGTAAGTTTCAGGAGACAAAGACCAGCGCTCAATGGATGGAAAAGATTTGCGGGAAGATACCCTAACATCTGCCATCAGGTCCTGCAGTTGAGGAAAGCCTACTTTAGAAGATCCAGAGTCCATGGAAACTGTTCTGCTACTACAGAACTCATCAAGTCCAAAATCTGACAAAACTGACTGAGGTGACTCTGCCCTGCTACTAGAGAAAAGGTCTTCCAGACACAAGTCAGTACCTTCCCAGTCAGAAAATGTGGATTCTGGGGTGAACGACCTGTGCCGCATCATGTCCACTTTGCAACTGATGTGTGGAGACCTGAATTGTAAAATAGGTGAGTCAGGAGACAGGGGCCTTAGATCACTTTCATATTCCACCGATTGTGGAGACTGTGGCCTAATCTCAGTGGACAAATCATCAACGGCAGAAAGGCTGTCATCTTTGCCTGACAACACCGCTGACGGCCAAAGAGGACTGCTAGCCAAAGAAGCATCAGAATGGTTTTCAAGTGTAATGCCTCGCACAACATCCGCATATGTCAAAGGTGTCACGCTTGCAAATGGCATGGACGCATTGATATTTGCAACTGTCTCCTTAACTTCACTTTGAGGAGGAAGTGTGTCTATTGAGTATGGCTGGCTTTCTTCAATCAATTCCTCGTGGAAAAGGTTGAAAACCTCAACATCTCCCTGGGTGGAAACAGGTGGTGTTGCACAAATGTCAGAATACAGCAAGTAATAGTTGCAATGTTTTCCATCCATTCCATCAGAGTAAGTTTCAGGAGACAAAGACCAGTGCTCAATGGATGGAACAGATTCGGGGGAAGATACCCTAACATCTGCCATCAGGTCCTGCAGTTGAGGAAAGCCTACTTTAGACGATCCAGAGGCCATGGAAACTGTTCTGTTACTAAAGAACTCATCAAGTCCAAAATCTGACAAAACTGACTGAGGTGACTCTGCCCTGCTACTAGAGAAAAGGTCTTCCAGACACAAGTCAGTACCTTCCCAGTCAGAAAATGTGGATTCTGGGGTGAACGACCTGTGCCGCATCATGTCCACGTTGCAACTGATGTGTGGAGACCTGAATTGTAAAATAGGTGAGTCAGGAGACAGGGGCCTGAGATCACTTTCATATTCCACCGATTGTGGAGACTGTGGCCTAATCTCAGTGGACAAATCATCAATGGCAGAAAGGCTGTCATCTTTGCCTGACAACACCGCTGACGGCCAAAGAGGACTGCTAGCCAAAGAAGCATCTGAATGTTTTTCAAGTGTAATGCCTCGCACAACATCCGCATATGTCAAAGGTGTCACGCTTGCAAATGGCATGGACGCATTGATATTTGCAACTGTCTCCTTAACTTCACTTTGAGGAGGAAGTGTGTCTATTGAATATGGCTGGCTTTCTTCAATCAATTCCTCATGGAAAAGGTCGAAAACCTCAACATCTCCCTGGGTGGAAACAGGTGGTTTTGCACAAATGTCAGAATACAGCAAGTAATAGTTGCAATGTTTTCCATCCATTCCATCAGAGTAAGTTTCAGGAGACAAAGACCAGTGCTCAATGGATGGAACAGATTCGGGGGAAGATACCCGAACATCTGCCATCAGGTCCTGCAGTTGAGGAAAGCCTACTTTAGAAGATCCAGAGTCCATGGATACTGTTCTGCTACTAAAGAACTCATCAAGTCCAAAATCTGACAAAACTGACTGAGGGGACTCTGCCCTGCTGGTACAGAAAAGTTCTTCCAGACACAAGTCAGTACCTTCCCAGTCAGAAAATGTGGATTCTGGGGTGAACGACCTGTGCCGCATCATGTCCACTTTGCAACTGATGTGTGGAGACCTGAATTGTAAAATAGGTGAGTCAGGAGACAGGGGCCTGAGATCACTTTCATATTCCACCGATTGTGGAGACTGTGGCCTAATCTCAGTGGACAAATCATCAATGGCAGAAAGGCTGTCATCTTTGCCTGACAACACCGCTGACGGCCAAAGAGGACTGCTAGCCAAAGAAGCATCAGAATGTTTTTCAAGTGTAATGCCTCGCACAACATCCGCATATGTCAAAGGTGTCACGCTTGCAAATGGCATGGACGCATTGATATTTGCAACTGTCTCCTTAACTTCACTTTGAGGAGGAAGTGTGTTTATTGAATATGGCTGGCTTTCTTCAATCAATTCCTCATGGAAAAGGTCGAAAACCTCAACATCTCCCTGGGTGGAAACAGGTGGTTTTGCACAAATGTCAGAATACAGCAAGTAATAGTTGCAATGTTTTTCATTTATCTGATTAGAATAAGTTTCAGGAGGCAAAGACCAGCGCTCAATGGATGGAACAGATTTGCCGGAAGATACCCTAACATCTGCCATCAGGTCCTGCAGTTGAGGAAAGCCTACTTTAGACGATCCAGAGTCCATGGAAACTGTTCTGCTACTACAGAACTCATCAAGTCCAAAATCTGACAAAACTGACTGAGGTGACTCTGCCCTGCTACTAGAGAAAAGGTCTTCCAGACACAAGTCAGTACCTTCCCAGTCAGAAAATGTGGATTCTGGGGTGAACGACCGGTGCCGCATCATGTCCACGTTGCAACTGATGTGTGGAGACCTGAATTGTAAAATAGGTGAGTCAGGAGACAGGGGCCTGAGATTACTTTCATATTCCACCGACTCTGGAGACTGTGGCCTAATCTCAGTGGACAAATCATCAACGGCAGAAAGGCTGTCATCTTTGCCTGACAACACCGCTGACGGCCAAAGAGGACTGCTAGCCAAAGAAGCATCAGAATGTTTTTCAAGTGTAATGCCTCGCACAACATCCGCATATGTCAAAGGTGTCACGCTTGCAAATTGCATGGACGCATTGATATTTGCAACTGTCTCCTTAACTTCACTTTGAGGAGGAAGTGTGTCTATTGAATATGGCTTGCTTTCTTCAATCAATTCCTCATGGAAAAGGTCGAAAACCTCAACATCTCCCTGGTTGGAAACAGGTGGTGTTGGACAAATGTCAGAATACAGCAAGTAATAGTTGCAATGTTTTCCATCCATTCGATCAGAGTAAGTTTCAGGAGACAAAGACCAGTGCTCAATGGATGGAACAGATTCGGGGGAAGATACCCGAACATCTGCCATCAGGTCCTGCAGTTGAGGAAAGCCTACTTTAGAAGATCCAGAGTCCATGGATACTGTTCTGCTACTAAAGAACTCATCAAGTCCAAAATCTGACAAAACTGACTGAGGTGACTCTGCCCTGCTGGTACAGAAAAGTTCTTCCAGACACAAGTCAGTACCTTCCCAGTCAGAAAATGTGGATTCTGGGGTGAACGACCTGTGCCGCATCATGTCCACTTTGCAACTGATGTGTGGAGACCTGAATTGTAAAATAGGTGAGTCAGGAGACAGGGGCCTTAGATCACTTTCATATTCCACCGATTGTGGAGACTGTGGCCTAATCTCAGTGGACAAATCATCAACGGCAGAAAGGCTGTCATCTTTGCCTGACAACACCGCTGACGGCCAAAGAGGACTGCTAGCCAAAGAAGCATCAGAATGGTTTTCAAGTGTAATGCCTCGCACAACATCCGCATATGTCAAAGGTGTCACGCTTGCAAATGGCATGGACGCATTGATATTTGCAACTGTCTCCTTAACTTCACTTTGAGGAGGAAGTGTGTCTATTGAGTATGGCTGGCTTTCTTCAATCAATTCCTCGTGGAAAAGGTTGAAAACCTCAACATCTCCCTGGGTGGAAACAGGTGGTGTTGCACAAATGTCAGAATACAGCAAGTAATAGTTGCAATGTTTTCCATCCATTCCATCAGAGTAAGTTTCAGGAGACAAAGACCAGTGCTCAATGGATGGAACAGATTCGGGGGAAGATACCCTAACATTTGCCATCAGGTCCTGCAGTTGAGGAAAGCCTACTTTAGACGATCCAGAGTCCATGGAAACTGTTCTGTTACTAAAGAACTCATCAAGTCCAAAATCTGACAAAACTGACTGAGGTGACTCTGCCCTGCTACTAGAGAAAAGGTCTTCCAGACACAAGTCAGTACCTTCCCAGTCAGAAAATGTGGATTCTGGGGTGAACGACCTGTGCCGCATCATGTCCACGTTGCAACTGATGTGTGGAGACCTGAATTGTAAAATAGGTGAGTCAGGAGACAGGGGCCTGAGATCACTTTCATATTCCACCGATTGTGGAGACTGTGGCCTAATCTCAGTGAACAAATCATCAATGGCAGAAAGGCTGTCATCTTTGCCTGACAACACCGCTGACGGCCAAAGAGGACTGCTAGCCAAAGAAGCATCTGAATGTTTTTCAAGTGTAATGCCTCGCACAACATCCGCATATGTCAAAGGTGTCACGCTTGCAAATGGCATGGACGCATTGATATTTGCAACTGTCTCCTTAACTTCACTTTGAGGAGGAAGTGTGTCTATTGAATATGGCTGGCTTTCTTCAATCAGTTCCTCGTGGAAAAGGTCGAAAACCTCAACATCTCCCTGGGTGGAAACAGGTGGTGTTGCACAAATGTCAGAATACAGCAAGTAATAGTTGCAATGTTTTCCATCCACTCCATCAGAGTAAGTTTCAGGAGACAAAGACCAGTGCTCAATGGATGGAACAGATTCGGGGGAAGATACCCGAACATCTGCCATCAGGTCCTGCAGTTGAGGAAAGCCTACTTTAGAAGATCCAGAGTCCATGGATACTGTTCTGCTACTAAAGAACTCATCAAGTCCAAAATCTGACAAAACTGACTGAGGTGACTCTGCCCTGCTGGTGCAGAAAAGTTCTTCCAGACACAAGTCAGTACCTTCCCAGTCAGAAAATGTGGATTCTGGGGTGAACGACCTGTGCCGCATCATGTCCACTTTGCAACTGATGTGTGGAGACCTGAATTGTAAAATAGGTGAGTCAGGAGACAGGGGCCTGAGATCACTTTCATATTCCACCGATTGTGGAGACTGTGGCCTAATCTCAGTGGACAAATCATCAACGGCAGAAAGGCTGTCATCTTTGCCTGACAACACCGCTGACGACCAAAGAGGACTGCTAGCCAAAGAAGCATCAGAATGTTTTTCAAGTGTAATGCCTCGCACAACATCCGCATATGTCAAAGGTGTCACGCTTGCAAATTGCATGGACGCATTGATATTTGCAACTGTCTCCTTAACTTCACTTTGAGGAGGAAGTGTGTCTATTGAATATGGCTGGCTTTCTTCAATCAATTCCTCGTGGAAAAGGTCGAAAACCTCAACATCTCCCTGGGTGGAAACAGGTGGTGTTGCACAAATGTCAGAATACAGCAAGTAATAGTTGCAATGTTTTCCATCCATTCCATCAGAGTAAGTTTCAGGAGACAAAGACCAGTGCTCAATGGATGGAACAGATTCGGGGGAAGATACCCGAACATCTGCCATCAGGTCCTGCAGTTGAGGAAAGCCTACTTTAGAAGATCCAGAGTCCATGGATACTGTTCTGCTACTAAAGAACTCATCAAGTCCAAAATCTGACAAAACTGACTGAGGTGACTCTGCCCTGCTGGTACAGAAAAGTTCTTCCAGACACAAGTCAGTACCTTCCCAGTCAGAAAATGTGGATTCTGGGGTGAACGACCTGTGCCGCATCATGTCCACGTTGCAACTGATGTGTGGAGACCTGAATTGTAAAATAGGTGAGTCAGGAGACAGGGGCCTGAGATCACTTTCATATTCCACCGATTGTGGAGACTGTGGCCTAATCTCAGTGGACAAATCATCAATGGCAGAAAGGCTGTCATCTTTGCCTGACAACACCGCTGACGGCCAAAGAGGACTGCTAGCCAAAGAAGCATCAGAATGTTTTTCAAGTGTAATGCCTCGCACAACATCCGCATATGTCAAAGGTGTCACGCTTGCAAATGGCATGGACGCATTGATATTTGCAACTGTCTCCTTAACTTCACTTTGAGGAGGAAGTGTGTCTATTGAATATGGCTGGCTTTCTTCAATCAATTCCTCATGGAAAAGGTCGAAAACCTCAACATCTCCCTGGGTGGAAACAGGTGGTTTTGCACAAATGTCAGAATACAGCAAGTAATAGTTGCAATGTTTTTCATTTATCTGATTAGAATAAGTTTCAGGAGACAAAGACCAGCGCTCAATGGATGGAAAAGATTTGCGGGAAGATACCCTAACATCTGCCATCAGGTCCTGCAGTTGAGGAAAGCCTACTTTAGAAGATCCAGAGTCCATGGAAACTGTTCTGCTACTACAGAACTCATCAAGTCCAAAATCTGACAAAACTGACTGAGGTGACTCTGCCCTGCTACTAGAGAAAAGGTCTTCCAGACACAAGTCAGTACCTTCCCAGTCAGAAAATGTGGATTCTGGGGTGAACGACCGGTGCCGCATCATGTCCACGTTGCAACTGATGTGTGGAGACCTGAATTGTAAAATAGGTGAGTCAGGAGACAGGGGCCTGAGATCACTTTCATATTCCACCGATTGTGGAGACTGTGGCCTAATCTCAGTGGACAAATCATCAATGGCAGAAAGGCTGTCATCTTTGCCTGACAACACCGCTGACGGCCAAAGAGGACTGCTAGCCAAAGAAGCATCAGAATGTTTTTCAAGTGTAATGCCTCGCACAACATCCGCATATGTCAAAGGTGTCACGCTTGCAAATGGCATGGACGCATTGATATTTGCAACTGTCTCCTTAACTTCACTTTGAGGAGGAAGTGTGTCTATTGAATATGGCTGGCTTTCTTCAATCAATTCCTCATGGAAAAGGTCGAAAACCTCAACATCTCCCTGGGTGGAAACAGGTGGTTTTGCACAAATGTCAGAATACAGCAAGTAATAGTTGCAATGTTTTTCATTTATCTGATTAGAATAAGTTTCAGGAGACAAAGACCAGCGCTCAATGGATGGAAAAGATTTGCGGGAAGATACCCTAACATCTGCCATCAGGTCCTGCAGTTGAGGAAAGCCTACTTTAGAAGATCCAGAGTCCATGGAAACTGTTCTGCTACTACAGAACTCATCAAGTCCAAAATCTGACAAAACTGACTGAGGTGACTCTGCCCTGCTACTAGAGAAAAGGTCTTCCAGACACAAGTCAGTACCTTCCCAGTCAGAAAATGTGGATTCTGGGGTGAACGACCGGTGCCGCATCATGTCCACGTTGCAACTGATATGTGGAGACCTGAATTGTAAAATAGGTGAGTCAGGAGACAGGGGCCTGAGATTACTTTCATATTCCACCGACTCTGGAGACTGTGGCCTTATCTCAGTGGACAAATCATCAACGGCAGAAAAGCTATCATCTTTGCCTGACAACACCGCTGACGGCCAAAGAGGACTGCTAGCCAAAGAAGCATCTGAATGTTTTTCAAGTGTAATGCCTCGCACAACATCCGCATATGTCAAAGGTGTCACGATTGCAAATGGCATGGACGCATTGATATTTGCAACTGTCTCCTTAAATGCACTTTGAGGAGGAAGTGTCTCTGTTGAATATGGCTTGCTTTCTTCAATCAATTCCTCATGGAAAAGGTCGAAAACCTCAACATCTCCCTGGTTGGAAACAGGTGGTGTTGGACAAATGTCAGAATACAGCAAGTAATAGTTGCAATGTTTTCCATCCATTCCATCAGAGTAAGTTTCAGGAGACAAAGACCAGTGCTCAATGGATGGAACAGATTCGGGGGAAGATACCCGAACATCTGCCATCAGGTCATGCAGTTGAGGAAAGCCTACTTTAGAAGATCCAGAGTCCATGGATACTGTTCTGCTACTAAAGAACTCATCAAGTCCAAAATCTGACAAAACTGACTGAGGTGACTCTGCCCTGCTGGTACAGAAAAGTTCTTCCAGACACAAGTCAGTACCTTCCCAGTCAGAAAATGTGGATTCTGGGGTGAATGACCTGTGCCGCATCATGTCCACTTTGCAACTGATGTGTGGAGACCTGAATTGTAAAATAGGTGAGTCAGGAGACAGGGGCCTTAGATCACTTTCATATTCCACCGATTGTGGAGACTGTGGCCTAATCTCAGTGGACAAATCATCAACGGCAGAAAGGCTGTCATCTTTGCCTGACAACACCGCTGACGGCCAAAGAGGACTGCTAGCCAAAGAAGCATCAGAATGGTTTTCAAGTGTAATGCCTCGCACAACATCCGCATATGTCAAAGGTGTCACGCTTGCAAATGGCATGGACGCATTGATATTTGCAACTGTCTCCTTAACTTCACTTTGAGGAGGAAGTGTGTCTATTGAATATGGCTGGCTTTCTTCAATCAATTCCTCATGGAAAAGGTCGAAAACCTCAACATCTCCCTGGGTGGAAACAGGTGGTTTTGCACAAATGTCAGAATACAGCAAGTAATAGTTGCAATGTTTTTCATTTATCTGATTAGAATAAGTTTCAGGAGACAAAGACCAGCGCTCAATGGATGGAAAAGATTTGCGGGAAGATACCCTAACATCTGCCATCAGGTCCTGCAGTTGAGGAAAGCCTACTTTAGAAGATCCAGAGTCCATGGAAACTGTTCTGCTACTACAGAACTCATCAAGTCCAAAATCTGACAAAACTGACTGAGGTGACTCTGCCCTGCTACTAGAGAAAAGGTCTTCCAGACACAAGTCAGTACCTTCCCAGTCAGAAAATGTGGATTCTGGGGTGAACGACCGGTGCCGCATCATGTCCACGTTGCAACTGATATGTGGAGACCTGAATTGTAAAATAGGTGAGTCAGGAGACAGGGGCCTGAGATTACTTTCATATTCCACCGACTCTGGAGACTGTGGCCTTATCTCAGTGGACAAATCATCAACGGCAGAAAAGCTATCATCTTTGCCTGACAACACCGCTGACGGCCAAAGAGGACTGCTAGCCAAAGAAGCATCTGAATGTTTTTCAAGTGTAATGCCTCGCACAACATCCGCATATGTCAAAGGTGTCACGATTGCAAATGGCATGGACGCATTGATATTTGCAACTGTCTCCTTAAATGCACTTTGAGGAGGAAGTGTCTCTGTTGAATATGGCTTGCTTTCTTCAATCAATTCCTCATGGAAAAGGTCGAAAACCTCAACATCTCCCTGGTTGGAAACAGGTGGTGTTGGACAAATGTCAGAATACAGCAAGTAATAGTTGCAATGTTTTCCATCCATTCGATCAGAGTAAGTTTCAGGAGACAAAGACCAGTGCTCAATGGATGGAACAGATTCGGGGGAAGATACCCGAACATCTGCCATCAGGTCCTGCAGTTGAGGAAAGCCTACTTTAGAAGATCCAGAGTCCATGGATACTGTTCTGCTACTAAAGAACTCATCAAGTCCAAAATCTGACAAAACTGACTGAGGTGACTCTGCCCTGCTGGTACAGAAAAGTTCTTCCAGACACAAGTCAGTACCTTCCCAGTCAGAAAATGTGGATTCTGGGGTGAATGACCTGTGCCGCATCATGTCCACTTTGCAACTGATGTGTGGAGACCTGAATTGTAAAATAGGTGAGTCAGGAGACAGGGGCCTTAGATCACTTTCATATTCCACCGATTGTGGAGACTGTGGCCTAATCTCAGTGGACAAATCATCAACGGCAGAAAGGCTGTCATCTTTGCCTGACAACACCGCTGACGGCCAAAGAGGACTGCTAGCCAAAGAAGCATCAGAATGGTTTTCAAGTGTAATGCCTCGCACAACATCCGCATATGTCAAAGGTGTCACGCTTGCAAATGGCATGGACGCATTGATATTTGCAACTGTCTCCTTAACTTCACTTTGAGGAGGAAGTGTGTCTATTGAATATGGCTGGCTTTCTTCAATCAATTCCTCATGGAAAAGGTCGAAAACCTCAACATCTCCCTGGGTGGAAACAGGTGGTTTTGCACAAATGTCAGAATACAGCAAGTAATAGTTGCAATGTTTTTCATTTATCTGATTAGAATAAGTTTCAGGAGGCAAAGACCAGCGCTCAATGGATGGAACAGATTTGCCGGAAGATACCCTAACATCTGCCATCAGGTCCTGCAGTTGAGGAAAGCCTACTTTAGACGATCCAGAGTCCATGGAAACTGTTCTGCTACTACAGAACTCATCAAGTCCAAAATCTGACAAAACTGACTGAGGTGACTCTGCCCTGCTACTAGAGAAAAGGTCTTCCAGACACAAGTCAGTACCTTCCCAGTCAGAAAATGTGGATTCTGGGGTGAACGACCGGTGCCGCATCATGTCCACGTTGCAACTGATGTGTGGAGACCTGAATTGTAAAATAGGTGAGTCAGGAGACAGGGGCCTGAGATTACTTTCATATTCCACCGACTCTGGAGACTGTGGCCTAATCTCAGTGGACAAATCATCAACGGCAGAAAGGCTGTCATCTTTGCCTGACAACACCACTGACGGCCAAAGAGGACTGCTAGCCAAAGAAGCATCAGAATGTTTTTCAAGTGTAATGCCTCGCACAACATCCGCATATGTCAAAGGTGTCACGCTTGCAAATTGCATGGACGCATTGATATTTGCAACTGTCTCCTTAACTTCACTTTGAGGAGGAAGTGTGTCTATTGAATATGGCTTGCTTTCTTCAATCAATTCCTCATGGAAAAGGTCGAAAACCTCAACATCTCCCTGGTTGGAAACAGGTGGTGTTGGACAAATGTCAGAATACAGAAAGTAATAGTTGCAATGTTTTCCATCCATTCGATCAGAGTAAGTTTCAGGAGACAAAGACCAGTGCTCAATGGATGGAACAGATTCGGGGGAAGATACCCGAACATCTGCCATCAGGTCCTGCAGTTGAGGAAAGCCTACTTTAGAAGATCCAGAGTCCATGGATACTGTTCTGCTACTAAAGAACTCATCAAGTCCAAAATCTGACAAAACTGACTGAGGTGACTCTGCCCTGCTGGTACAGAAAAGTTCTTCCAGACACAAGTCAGTACCTTCCCAGTCAGAAAATGTGGATTCTGGGGTGAACGACCTGTGCCGCATCATGTCCACTTTGCAACTGATGTGTGGAGACCTGAATTGTAAAATAGGTGAGTCAGGAGACAGGGGCCTTAGATCACTTTCATATTCCACCGATTGTGGAGACTGTGGCCTAATCTCAGTGGACAAATCATCAACGGCAGAAAGGCTGTCATCTTTGCCTGACAACACCGCTGACGGCCAAAGAGGACTGCTAGCCAAAGAAGCATCAGAATGGTTTTCAAGTGTAATGCCTCGCACAACATCCGCATATGTCAAAGGTGTCACGCTTGCAAATGGCATGGACGCATTGATATTTGCAACTGTCTCCTTAACTTCACTTTGAGGAGGAAGTGTGTCTATTGAGTATGGCTGGCTTTTTTCAATCAATTCCTCGTGGAAAAGGTTGAAAACCTCAACATCTCCCTGGGTGGAAACAGGTGGTCTTGCACAAATGTCAGAATACAGCAAGTAATAGTTGCAATGTTTTCCATCCATTCCATCAGAGTAAGTTTCAGGAGACAAAGACCAGTGCTCAATGGATGGAACAGATTCGGGGGAAGATACCCTAACATCTGCCATCAGGTCCTGCAGTTGAGGAAAGCCTACTTTAGACGATCCAGAGTCCATGGAAACTGTTCTGTTACTAAAGAACTCATCAAGTCCAAAATCTGACAAAACTGACTGAGGTGACTCTGCCCTGCTACTAGAGAAAAGGTCTTCCAGACACAAGTCAGTACCTTCCCAGTCAGAAAATGTGGATTCTGGGGTGAACGACCTGTGCCGCATCATGTCCACGTTGCAACTGATGTGTGGAGACCTGAATTGTAAAATAGGTGAGTCAGGAGACAGGGGCCTGAGATCACTTTCATATTCCACCGATTGTGGAGACTGTGGCCTAATCTCAGTGGACAAATCATCAATGGCAGAAAGGCTGTCATCTTTGCCTGACAACACCGCTGACGGCCAAAGAGGACTGCTAGCCAAAGAAGCATCTGAATGTTTTTCAAGTGTAATGCCTCGCACAACATCCGCATATGTCAAAGGTGTCACGCTTGCAAATGGCATGGACGCATTGATATTTGCAACTGTCTCCTTAACTTCACTTTGAGGAGGAAGTGTGTCTATTGAATATGGCTGGCTTTCTTCAATCAATTCCTCATGGAAAAGGTCGAAAACCTCAACATCTCCCTGGGTGGAAACAGGTGGTTTTGCACAAATGTCAGAATACAGCAAGTAATAGTTGCAATGTTTTCCATCCATTCCATCAGAGTAAGTTTCAGGAGACAAAGACCAGTGCTCAATGGATGGAACAGATTCGGGGGAAGATACCCGAACATCTGCCATCAGGTCCTGCAGTTGAGGAAAGCCTACTTTAGAAGATCCAGAGTCCATGGATACTGTTCTGCTACTAAAGAACTCATCAAGTCCAAAATCTGACAAAACTGACTGAGGGGACTCTGCCCTGCTGGTACAGAAAAGTTCTTCCAGACACAAGTCAGTACCTTCCCAGTCAGAAAATGTGGATTCTGGGGTGAACGACCTGTGCCGCATCATGTCCACTTTGCAACTGATGTGTGGAGACCTGAATTGTAAAATAGGTGAGTCAGGAGACAGGGGCCTGAGATCACTTTCATATTCCACCGATTGTGGAGACTGTGGCCTAATCTCAGTGGACAAATCATCAATGGCAGAAAGGCTGTCATCTTTGCCTGACAACACCGCTGACGGCCAAAGAGGACTGCTAGCCAAAGAAGCATCAGAATGTTTTTCAAGTGTAATGCCTCGCACAACATCCGCATATGTCAAAGGTGTCACGCTTGCAAATGGCATGGACGCATTGATATTTGCAACTGTCTCCTTAACTTCACTTTGAGGAGGAAGTGTGTCTATTGAATATGGCTGGCTTTCTTCAATCAATTCCTCATGGAAAAGGTCGAAAACCTCAACATCTCCCTGGGTGGAAACAGGTGGTGTTGGACAAATGTCAGAATACAGCAAGTAATAGTTGCAATGTTTTTCATTTATCTGATTAGAATAAGTTTCAGGAGGCAAAGACCAGCGCTCAATGGATGGAACAGATTTGCCGGAAGATACCCTAACATCTGCCATCAGGTCCTGCAGTTGAGGAAAGCCTACTTTAGACGATCCAGAGTCCATGGAAACTGTTCTGCTACTACAGAACTCATCAAGTCCAAAATCTGACAAAACTGACTGAGGTGACTCTGCCCTGCTACTAGAGAAAAGGTCTTCCAGACACAAGTCAGTACCTTCCCAGTCAGAAAATGTGGATTCTGGGGTGAACGACCGGTGCCGCATCATGTCCACGTTGCAACTGATGTGTGGAGACCTGAATTGTAAAATAGGTGAGTCAGGAGACAGGGGCCTGAGATTACTTTCATATTCCACCGACTCTGGAGACTGTGGCCTAATCTCAGTGGACAAATCATCAACGGCAGAAAAGCTATCATCTTTGCCTGACAACACCGCTGACGGCCAAAGAGGACTGCTAGCCAAAGAAGCATCTGAATGTTTTTCAAGTGTAATGCCTCGCACAACATCCGCATATGTCAAAGGTGTCACGCTTGCAAATGGCATGGACGCATTGATATTTGCAACTGTCTCCTTAACTTCACTTTGAGGAGGAAGTGTGTCTATTGAATATGGCTGGCTTTCTTCAATCAATTCCTCATGGAAAAGGTCGAAAACCTCAACATCTCCCTGGGTGGAAACAGGTGGTTTTGCACAAATGTCAGAATACAGAAAGTAATAGTTGCAATGTTTTTCATTTATCTGATTAGAATAAGTTTCAGGAGGCAAAGACCAGCGCTCAATGGATGGAACAGACTTGCCGGAAGATACCCTAACATCTGCTATCAGGTCCTGCAGTTGAGGAAAGCCTACTTTAGACGATCCAGAGTCCATGGAAACTGTTCTGCTACTACAGAACTCATCAAGTCCAAAATCTGACAAAACTGACTGAGGTGACTCTGCCCTGCTACTAGAGAAAAGGTCTTCCAGACACAAGTCAGTACCTTCCCAGTCAGAAAATGTGGATTCTGGGGTGAACGACCGGTGCCGCATCATGTCCACGTTGCAACTGATGTGTGGAGACCTGAATTGTAAAATAGGTGAGTCAGGAGACAGGGGCCTGAGATTACTTTCATATTCCACCGACTCTGGAGACTGTGGCCTAATCTCAGTGGACAAATCATCAACGGCAGAAAAGCTATCATCTTTGCCTGACAACACCGCTGACGGCCAAAGAGGACTGCTAGCCAAAGAAGCATCTGAATGTTTTTCAAGTGTAATGCCTCGCACAACATCCGCATATGTCAAAGGTGTCACGATTGCAAATGGCATGGACGCATTGATATTTGCAACTGTCTCCTTAAATGCACTTTGAGGAGGAAGTGTCTCTGTTGAATATGGCTTGCTTTCTTCAATCAATTCCTCATGAAAAAGGTCGAAAACCTCAACATCTCCCTGGTTGGAAACAGGTGGTGTTGGACAAATGTCAGAATACAGCAAGTAATAGTTGCAATGTTTTCCATCCATTCGATCAGAGTAAGTTTCAGGAGACAAAGACCAGTGCTCAATGGATGGAACAGATTCGGGGGAAGATACCCGAACATCTGCCATCAGGTCCTGCAGTTGAGGAAAGCCTACTTTAGAAGATCCAGAGTCCATGGATACTGTTCTGCTACTAAAGAACTCATCAAGTCCAAAATATGACAAAACTGACTGAGGTGACTCTGCCCTGCTGGTACAGAAAAGTTCTTCCAGACACAAGTCAGTACCTTCCCAGTCAGAAAATGTGGATTCTGGGGTGAACGACCTGTGCCGCATCATGTCCACTTTGCAACTGATGTGTGGAGACCTGAATTGTAAAATAGGTGAGTCAGGAGACAGGGGCCTGAGATTACTTTCATATTCCACCGACTCTGGAGACTGTGGCCTAATCTCAGTGGACAAATCATCAACGGCAGAAAGGCTATCATCTTTGCCTGACAACACCGCTGACGGCCAAAGAGGACTGCTAGCCAAAGAAGCATCAGAATGGTTTTCAAGTGTAATGCCTCGCACAACATCCGCATATGTCAAAGGTGTCACGCTTGCAAATGGCATGGACGCATTGATATTTGCAACTGTCTCCTTAACTTCACTTTGAGGAGGAAGTGTGTCTATTGAATATGGCTGGCTTTCTTCAATCAATTCCTCGTGGAAAAGGTCGAAAACCTCAACATCTCCCTGGTTGGAAACAGGTGGTGTTGGACAAATGTCAGAATACAGCAAGTAATAGTTGCAATGTTTTCCATCCATTCGATCAGAGTAAGTTTCAGGAGACAAAGACCAGTGCTCAATGGATGGAACAGATTCGCGGGAAGATACCCGAACATCTGCCATCAGGTCCTGCAGTTGAGGAAAGCCTACTTTAGAAGATCCAGAGTCCATGGATACTGTTCTGCTACTAAAGAACTCATCAAGTCCAAAATATGACAAAACTGACTGAGGTGACTCTGCCCTGCTGGTACAGAAAAGTTCTTCCAGACACAAGTCAGTACCTTCCCAGTCAGAAAATGTGGATTCTGGGGTGAACGACCTGTGCCGCATCATGTCCACTTTGCAACTGATGTGTGGAGACCTGAATTGTAAAATAGGTGAGTCAGGAGACAGGCGCCTGAGATCACTTTCATATTCCATCGACTCTGGAGACTGTGGCCTAATCTCAGTGGACAAATCATCAATGGCAGAAAGGCTGTCATCTTTGCCTGACAACACCGCTGACGGCCAAAGAGGACTGCTAGTCAAAGAAGCATCAGAATGTTTTTCAAGTGTAATGCCTCGCACAACATCCGCATATGTCAAAGGTGTCACGCTTGCAAATGATTGGGATGTATTTAGTCTTTTGTCCGTCTGCTCATCTTCACTATTAGAGGGAAGTGTAACTGTTGAAGCTGCTCTGTTGTCTTCAAACGAGTCTTCTTGGCAATGTGCAGGAAATACAGTATGTGACTGGGAAGCAAATATCAGTGTTTTTGAAAAATTACTTGTTGTCAATACATTTTCAAGTTCTGAATTGTCTTGCATTTGTCCTGCAAATTTTTCAGAAGTTTTTAAGTTATTAGTCAATATATTTTTGGCTGTATTTGCATTTTCAAGGCAGGAGTCATCCTCTGTTGATATATGATGTCCATTATTCTGAAAGACTAAATTGTATTGTGGTCGCTCAACCAAGTGATACACAGTTGGTTCAGTCAATGGTAGGTTGAACGTGAGAGAAGATTCATCAAGTCTGCTGTAATCTGTTTGATGTATACATGAATGTTTTTTGGGAGAGTGCTCTTCAAAGCAATGAAAATTAATCGAAACTTCTACATTTTCTTGTTCTGAGGTTGTTTCACTCTTGTCTTTTACATGATTATCTGATTCATAAGGGGATTGTAAGGAGTCTGACAAATTTTCTGTCAAACTCGAAAACCAGTAATCAATGAAAGACTGACAACTACCCCCTCGTTTTTCATCTTCTGATGGCGGTGATTTGACTTGAAAAGACTTGTGTTTCTTACACAAATCATCTGCATAATGCATAGTTTTGACATCTGCATGTGTAAAACATTTTTGTGCAGAAATAGTAGTTGTTTTCTGAGGTGCATCATTCCCATGCCATATCAAAGAATCTGGCACATTCATGTTTTTTCCACGCCAGCATTCTTCAATAGGTGTTGAAGAATGAAAATTTGACTGAAGGGCTTTATGACAATCAGTCATCATGACTGGTTCTTCAGGATTGACATGTAGAACTACTAATTCTGGTGTAAAGTGGCTGCGCTGATGTACATCATCACTACATGTGGTGGTGTAAAGACCCGATATCTGTAATGATGAGGATGAATTTCCTCCTGAATATCGTAAAAAATAATCACAATATTGACTCACAAGTTGGACACGAAGTGGTTCTGACTGTAACAGTTCAAGAAATGAGAAACTATACTGAGAAGTCTGAGATTCTGGTGAGGATGGTTGATAAGCATTGTGTAAAGGTCCATGTCCACAAATATTTAGGGAGTCTGGTGAACATACTGGTCTATCAGGAAAATCATAATGCAAAATATCATCACATTTAAACCCCGATGTCATCTTGATGAATTCAATAGCTTCTCCCTTTTTCAGTGGACTTGGAGTTATAGGTGAACCACATTTAAGTTTGTGGCAGTCTGGGGGAAGTGATTTGTATTTACTGTGAGACTTAGGATAAGGTTTTTCAGTGGAACAGACTGTGATTTCTGGTGAAATACATACATCAGAATATGGAGAGAGTGCCCTGCTGCAGTCCAATATATTGGAAAAGTCAGATATAACTCTTTTTTCGGCCAGTGGAGAGTCAGGAGACATTGCTCTATAATCACGTATTGACATGACAGATTCTGGGGATGACAGCCTTGGTGTGGGGACATCTACTATCCATGCCTCTGAAAAAAGGACATTTCTTCCATCCTCAGGTGAAAAATTGTCAAACTGATTCCCAGATTCCAAAGAACAAGGTGCTAAAGTGCTGTACGGGATCAAAGTAGAAGATAATGTAAAATCATCAGCAGTTGGTGGGGGTGTGAGAGGGTTCATAGGCAATAAAAGGCTGGAGGAGGCTGTGTTTAGCTCAGAGATGTAAGATGTCTTTGCCGTGACTATGACATGGTCACTGTCTGCACTGAGGGTATGGTGTTTATGGTATATATTTGAGGAGTCACAAGCCATGTAAGCTGGGCCACTGGCCGTCATACTGTGAGCCAAATTGGCCTCTGTTAGCTTTGTCTTGAAATAATTCATCATGCTGTATTTGGACGTAGGAATAATAGATTCAGTTGACAGGACATCATCATCGTTATCAATTAAGGGTAAATTTCCAAGGAACACATCCCTGTATACTTGGGGTTTTGTCTTTTCTTCCTTGTTCAACTGGTCGGGATTTAAGTCCATGTCCATACCACAAACCCCTGGTACCTTATAATCTTTGAAGTGTTCATTTGTCAGATTATCAGGACACTTCGGAGTAAGCAGGCTATTTTGAGCCAAACCTGTACAATCTTCAGTACTGGCCGGATCTGCTTGGACGTCCTTTGATGGCGCCACTGACACGCTTGGGTCAGAAATTCTATTAACAATGGTTTTAACTGTGCTTGTACAACCAAGCTGAGTCAAATAACTAAAATCTTTGCAAAGTTTATTGAAGTCTGCCTCAGCGTGGTCTGCTTCAGACAGGCTCAGACCAAAGTCCTTGATAAATATAGATGTTTTCTTCACAATTTTACATGCCACTTGTATATCTTCATAATTGCACTGCCTCAGTGGCAAAGCTTGACTGCTGTCATCTTTAACTTGGCATTGAGTGATGTCACTACTGGAGAAATGTTTTTTGTGTTTCCTTCTGAGGTCATAAAACTGGGTTTCTTGACTTCCGAATTCTGCATCTTTTGAAGTAGGAGCAGTACTTACTTCTTCATCTGAGTGGTCATGAGTTGTAGGCTCTTGTGCAATTACTTCCTCAGAGGTCCACAGGTTGGGGTTTAGGTCACTATAACACAAAAGAAAGGCTAGGTCACAAAATATGACTTGTATTAGTGTTAAAATAGCTATCTGTTTGGTTCATCATACTTTGTTGTAATGTAATATGTAAGGCACTACAACATTGATTACACATTAATGAGGAATTTTAAATTAATAATTTACTGTGGAATATCAAGCTCTTCCAGTAGATCGGAGTGCATGCTCTCTGGGTGGGTGTGTCCAACAGGCTCAGCCCAAGATGGAACATCCAGTAGTGAAGCCACTGAGAGGTCCTCCTCTGAAACAGCTGGAGGTGGTCTGTGGTCCAACTCTACCCTTCTCACAACTCTTGGGCTGTCTGCATCATCTTGCGCTGAAGAAAGGGCTACTGACACTGAAAAAATCCACATATGTGATGAATAATAAAAAAAACACAAAAAATAAGGAGTGGTGGCAGACAAGAGTCGTGAAAATATTTATTATTGAGTGTAAAGGGATGTTATTACCTTCACTATGGTCTAGCGTCTTTTCTATCTCTGCGTAAGTTCTAGATGTTTGCTCTTGAACTGACTTGTTCATCTGGGTTTCAATGAGATGGACAATGTCCATACGGTTGATCTTTGTTAGTTTCTTAATTAGACAGTCTTCTGTGGAAAAAGTTGAATCAAATCAAGAAAATGAAGCAATAATTTCACAAATACAAATGCAAATTGTACTAGATGCCCTAAAGAATACAGGTCTAAAAAACTATATGATTGGAAATATAGGTTCGATTAAATAGCTGTATTGGTAATAACATTTCAAAGAAAACCTGCCAAACCAAAACACTACCTGTGGCATATTTGCCTTCCTGCTCAACCCAGTGCTGCAGCAAGGCATGGCTCTGCTCCTGTAGAGAATTAGGATTCTCTGTTCTTAGGATTTGAATATCATCTTCATTGAATTCCAGTTCTCTTGCCAGCTCTAGGGTGGTTGACAAAGCAGTAGAAAAAAAAAAACGGAAAAAAGAAAGGATTACAAATCTGTAACACTTTGCTACAGAGTGACAACATTATAACCATTATTATAACCATGCACCTGCCAATGAGTCTATATGAATTCATCTAACTGGTTCTGTATATTAACAATTTATTTCACTTTTAATCCAGAATCTACATTCATCAAAAAATCTTTTAATCTCAATTAATTTATAACAACTTGGAATTTGGAAAACATAATTAAAACATATCGAATTTATAGAAACTATTCTGCTTTATGCCATTACATTAAATAACAGCATTAGCTATAACATTAGTTATCATGAGGTCATTTTATGTGTTTGAAATATTTTGCTACAATTTGTCAAGTCGTTGGGGACTAAGAGAGAGTGTTACATTGATTAACTTTGAACTGCAATGGTGGCATAATGGTGAGCATTGCTGCCCTCCAGTGGGGTTCAATTTACGCCAATCGTGCAATTTGCCAGGGCCTTGGCAGTCTGGAGAACTGGAAGCTGGAGAGGTGTCAGTTCACCTCCTGAACACTGCCTAGGTGCCCTTGAGCAAGGCACCAAACTCCAAAAGCTGCTCCCAGGACATCATCATGTGCTACCCATCTGTAGGTCCTTTGAGCGTGTGTGTTCCAGCCTGTACATGTGTGTAATACACTAGAGTGTAAAAATAATTTCCCATTTGGGATTAATTCAGTATCTTGAAGTTAAAAAAAATTATTAAAAAATAACATAAGTGCAGGGGCGGCACGGTGGTGCACTGGTTAGCGCTGCAGCCTCACAACACGGCGGATCCGGGTTCGAGTCCCGCTCTGTGCGGAGTTCGCATGCTCTCCCCGTGTCTGCGCGGGATCTCTCCGGGTTCTCCGGCTTCCTCCCACCTCCAAAAGCATGCGCAGGTTGATTGGCCGGTCCCAAAATTGACCATGGGAGTGAGTGTGTGTGTGAATGATTGTTTGTTTCTATGTGGCTCCACGGTACACTGGCGTCGTGCCTGGAGTGTCCCCTGCCTCACGCCCTGAGACTGCCGGGATAGGCACCGGCTCCCCGCGACCTGCGTTAGCGGATTAAGCGGGTTGGAAGATGAATGAATGAATGAATGAATAACATAAGTGCTAACTGCAGATAACTGTAACATGCTTTCCTCAAGAAATAGTGCTCATCTTAACTGAACCAGCACTTGCATACGAGAAGCCAAACCCAGGAAGACTTCATTAGCCAGAGGCTATGTTTGGTCACACAGTTTTGTATCTCGATATGTGCACTGGGAAGGAGCAGACAGTTAACTATTTGCTGACCATGCATTGCAACCATCTCAACTGTTGGCTTCCACCATCAAATTCTGCCAAAACAATGTGATGTATCACTGATTTCATTTAATTGACTAGTTTTTGTCTAGTTATCATGGACGGCTCATCATCCTCAAATGAGGGAGATGTAGACTCTGCAGCCCTAAAAGTTGACAAAATCCTATGAATATAATTATGTTAAACAATGAACAATGGAATTTGTAGTTGATGGTGAGAAACTTAAGCAAGTATATCTAGTGACTAACTGTATAGCATGTGCACATCAACTCTTTTTCTAAATTCATGTATCACATACTGTACTATGTAGTTTACATATTTAGTTTATATCAGTTCCAATGCAAACTTCTTCTTCTTCTCTTTTCAGCTTTTCCCTTCAGGGGTCGCCACAACAAATCAGTTGCCTCCATCTACCCCTGTCTTCTGCATTCTCTTCTCTCACACCAACTACCTTAATGTCCTTTCACTACATCCATAAACCTCCTCTTTGGTCTTCCTCTAGGCCTACTGCCTGGCAGTTCAAAACTCAGCATCCTTCTTCCAATATATTCACTATCTCTGCTCTGGACATGTCCAAACCATCTCAGTCTGGCCTCTCTGACTTTATCTCCAAAACCTCTAACATGTGCTGTCCCTCTGATGTACTCATTACTGATCCTATCCATCCTGGTCACTCCCAAAGAGTGACCTCAACTTCTTCATCTCTGCTACCTCCAGCTCTGTCTCCTGCCTTTCCCTCAGTGACACTGTCTCTAGACCAAACAACATCACTGGTCTCACCACAGTTTTGTACACCTTTCCTTTCATTTTAGTTAGAACTATTCTATCACACTTCACACCTGACACTTGTCTATTCCCGTTCCATCCTGCCGGTACACCTCTTTTCCACACTCTCCATTGCTCTGGACTGTTGATCCTAAGTACTTAAAATCCTCCACTTTCTTGATCTGTTCTCCCTGTAACCTCATTCTTCCCCTTGGGTCCCTCTCATTCACTCACATGAACTCTGTCTTACTGCATCTAACCTTCATGCCTCTCCTTTCCAGGACAAACCTCCACATCTCTAGCTTGTCTACTGCATCTGTAGTACTCTTTTTTGGTATGAAACCATACTGCTGCTCACAAATGCTCACTTCTGCCCTTAGTCTAGCTTCAACTACTCTTTCCCCTAACTTCATTGTATGGCTCATCAGTTTTATTCCTCTGTAGTTGCCACAACTCTGCACATCTCCCTTGTTCTTAAAAATGGGCACCAGCACACTTCTCCATTTCTCAGGCATCTTCTCACTATCTAAGATCCTGTTGGTCAACCCAGCCAGAAACTCTACTGTCACCTCTCCTTCACACTTCCATATCTCTACAGGTATATCATCAGGACCGACTGCCTTTCCACTCTTCATTCTCTTCAATGCCCTCCTCACTTCATCATGACTAATCTTTTTTATTTCCTGGTCCACATCAGCCACCTCTTCTAGCCTTTGTTCTCTCTTATTTTCATCGTTCATCAACTCTTCAAAGTACCTTTTCCATCTTCCCATCACACTCCAGGCACCTGCCAATACCCTTCCATCCCTTTTCTTAATCACCTTAACCTGCTGCACGTCCTTCCCATCTCTGTCTCTCTGTCTTACCAACCTGTATAGATCGGTCTCTCCCTCCTTACTGTCAACCTAGCATACAAGTCATCATAAGCTTCTTGTTTGGCCTTTGCCACCTCTACTTTCACTTAATGCTGCATCTCCCGGTACTTCTGTCTACTCTCCTCAGTCCTCTCAGTGTCCCACTTCTTAGCTAACCTCCTTCTCTGTATACACTCCTGTACCTCCTTATTCCACCTCCAAGTCTCCTTATCTACTTTTCCTTCCAGATGACACACCAAGTACTCTCCTACCTGTCTCCCGATCAGTTCCAATGCAAACAAACGGTACAATTATTTATTCTTACTAAACTGAAAACAGAAAAGAATTGCATTGTTTTACATCTTACCTGTCCAGCTGAAGCCAAGAAGATCCGCAATGATAGCTAATGTCTCCTCTTTCCTGTCCGCATCATCCTGCCAATCCACTAAAAAATGCCGTCAGATCCAAATATCACATCTTTATATCATGGAAAACATTTCAAGGTGTATAAATCCAAAAAAGTAATATTATTTAAATATAAAAATGTCTATTTTATCACGTTGCAAGTACCAGTCATGTAAAATATTTGCAAGTAGAGATATGAATTAATGTCCTCTATTATTATAGTCTGTTATGTGGGCTGTGATACTCTGAAATTAAAAATGGATTTGTGATATTGGCATTGATGATAACATAAGGGTAAGATTTGTCATTCTGAGAAGTTGATGCGTTTATGAACTATGGTATTAGGCCACTTTATGTAAGTAATGACATCAATGTGCTCATAAAAGAAACCACATGATGATGTTAGTAAAGCTGTATTAATGGTAAATATATCAATACAGTTATGGAAGTCAGCATAACAATTGTTGAAACAAGTTCTGTAAGCAACGGGGCCATCAATCTTGAGATTGCATGAACATAAACAGACTGAAAGATGCATATCAACATGCAAACACACACACACACACACACACACACACACACACACACACACACACACACACACACACACACACACACACACACACACACACACACACACACACACACAACAATATTATTTAAGATGGGTCTAGACAAGTCACAGCACACAAGAATCATACAAAATAATAAATGGTGCAGTTACTGTATATTCTCAGGAAAGGGCAAGAGGTTGTTTCTGTTGGAAAGACGAGAAAGGAAGGAAGCAGCCCATGTAGGTCTGGCCATACCTGGCATACATGCTGGATTTTGCTCATCAATGGTTCTCCCCCTCTGATTTTCTTCCATGTCATCCTGAGCAGCTTTGGATTCAAATACATCTTCAGTTCCACAAGACGGATGCACAACCATCAATGGATTGCATTCAGAATTGGATCTGCGTGAAGGTGGCGCATCATATGCAAAAATAACAGAATCTGGACTCCTGTGACTTTCACTGCTTTCAGTGTCTATCGAAGTATCCCAGACTGATGTTTCTGTAAAATTAGAGAGTTGGATGTCGTTCTTTTGAGGAGAGGAGGATGAGACAATTTGAGCAAGAGGTTTTGGATCTGTCATGACACAGATTTTTGAGGCGAAAGGCTTATATTTCCTTGTGGGTTGACTACTGTCCGAATATGTCCTACTGTCTTTATTTGAGACATTACATGTGAAATCAGTCTCAGATCTAGATCTAGAATTCAAAGTTGAACTTTTTCCAACTTTTGCTTCAATCTGATCAAAAACAAATATCTGTGACTCTTCCAAGGCCATTTCCTCTTTAATTGTTCCTGTGGATGTGATTGATAAAGGTGGGGATGAATCCTGATGGTAAGATGACATATTTCCATGTTTAACTTCAAAGGGCATCTCTATGACTGTACATTGGTCCTCTTCTTCATCTCCTTCCTCCTTCTCATCATCAGTCGAGGAGTCTGAGGAGTCATGGCAATGTACTGAGTGAACTCTATGGCCAACTGTGGATTTGTCTGACTGAAGGTCAGCTATGGTGGAGTCTAGATATTCAAGACCAAGACTTTTGAGGTTTCCATCTTCACTTTGAATAGGGGATTGTCTCTCCAAAGCATTGGGGGAACAAAGCTGAACCTCTACTGAGCTACCAATGTCAATGTCACACAATTGGACCATATTCTCTGTCTTGTCAACAGAAGGTTGAACAAGAGTCCTGGATTTGTGAGAAGAAATATTATCATCATCAACTTGAGTAAGAAGTGACTGTGGGATTTTTCCATGGGATAAATCTGTGTTGGAATTGCGGTTCTCAAATATTAAAGACATACACTGACCTCCCTCTTTCTCCTCTGCCACAACTTCATCAACTGGATGTTCACCTATGTGAAAAAAGGGATGTCCTTCCTCTTCTTCATTAGATCTAGTCATATCAATGGCTCCCCCTCTGGTCATTTCGAATAGCTTCCTTTCTTCATACAGAAATGGATCAGAGGTCCTCTCATCAGCTGGTGTTTGGATTAGTGTTTGATTAGGTCTATTTCTGTCTTGTGCAGGACAAATAATTTTCTGTTCCTCAGCCTCAGCATTGAAGGGGTCATCACCCTCACACTGTGGAATAACAGACTGTAGTTCTTGACTGTCTACAGCAGCTTGGGGTTTGCCAGCAGACACTAAACTATCTCTCAGTGGAGACACATTGTCAACGACTATATTGTGCTCATCTGTCTCAGTGAATATGGAACATTCAGCTTGTGCTGCATCAGTATGACTGTGTATTCCAACATCTCTATTTTCAGAGAATGACTCCTCAGTCTCTGAATCAGGTTCCATTGTATGAGTTGCAAGTAAACACAATGAACTTACAAGTGAATCACTAGATTTATGGTGCTGAATTTCTTCTTTCTCTGTAATGCTCACAGTAATAGCTGCCACCTCGATAAGAGCTTGAGTGATTCCTGTTGCATCTTTTTCAGGATTTTGCTGAATTGTAATATGTGAGGAAGCATATATATCTGGATCAGATTTAAGATGTAACTCACCATCTTCATCAGTCTCTGATAGTAAAGTAACATCTACAGATTTTTCTCCCTTCATTATAGATTCCTGTTCCATTTCTTCAAAGGTTTTGATCTTTGCAGCCATTTTGAACATCTCTTCTTCTGGTGTGAATTGTTTATTGGTGGTGTCATCCTCACTATCCCCATTGTCAATAGAGTCTTGCCTTGTGAGTACGTGAATATTCTCACTGTCACAAATTTTGGGGTCAGAACAAATATGACCATCAGTTATTTCCTTTGGTGAGTTTAAATACTTGTGATCCTCAATTTCAGTTTTCTTTACAATGACCCCACAGTTGTATTTCTGGTCTTCATGCTCACATTCAACACTTTTTAAGCTTTTGTCATAAGTTAAACTTTCTCCTAGCTGAGAGACATAAATCTCATGCACAACTGTCTTGGCTGGCATCATAAGTTCAGTCTCTTTTGACACAGACGGACTTTCTTCAAGAGAGTCTGGACAGGGGGATTCTTTGGTAGGGCTCGGTTCAATTGAATCAGGAGATGTCTTTGAAGATCTATCCTCAATGTGAGGACTTCCCTCTAGTGAGTCTGGATGGAACAGATGCTTAGCTGGGTCATCAAAATCCACAATGTTTAAGTTCTCCAATTCCTTTGGCCGTTGAAGAATGTAAGATTTTGAAATATGCTGTTCATCAAAGCTATTGAAAGGCGTTTCCTCACTCAAGGCTTTAAAATCTTCCTCAGATGGGAAACTCCTAGGACATTCATCTCCAGAGGAGCTTGTCTGCAGTCCACTTTGCAAAGATTGTTTTTTATCAATGCCCATCATGTCTACATTAGTGTATTTTGATGACATCATGTCATAATCACTGGAGCATGTAAGAGTTTCTCTTTCAGTACCTTTTATCAGAATGACTTCTCTGTAGCTCTCGTGGACTACCATCTCATCTGGAGAGCGCTGCATCCCTACTGGCTTCTCCTTTAATACCCGGTCTAAGTCACAACTGAGCAATGACAACATACCTGACATATCTCTCGCTGTTACTGGTTGCTGTTGCTGCGAATTTATGATGCAGACTTCTTGGAAAGGTTTCTCTAAAACAGTATTTTCAGGTAATTCTGTCACTTCAACTTTGCTGACCTGTATGTCTTCTTTTTTATTAATATCTGTCTTATCCTCCACATTACTACTTCTCAATATAACTTCGTGGAAGCTCTCATGGACTAGATCCTTTTCTGGAAGAGATGGTATGGCTATTGGAGTTTTTGTGAGATTTATATCTAAATCCCCAATGAGAAGTGACACCATCCCTGATATATTCTTGTCAGTTGTAGACTGTTGACTGTGGTCATTCGTATTGATGCAAAATTCCTGGAAAGTTGGTTTGGATTCTTTGAGGTCAACCAGATCATTCTGTTCTTGCGTCTTTCCAGATACACCATACTCCACATCAGCACCAACTACCGATTGTGTTTTTTCATTTGTCATAATTTGCTCCTCACTTGAAGATTTTTGGATTTTGCTGAGTCTAATTTGTTCAAACATCTCATGTGAAATAGCCTCTTCTGAGGGTCTACCTTCAACTGGGAAGTCCATTATTTTGTTTTTTTGATCAGTTACAATTTCTTCACTTGCTTCAGGAATCCTTTCTTCCTCTGAAGTTATGTACTTCTCCTTATGTGAAATGTACCCCTCTGAAGGTCTAGCTTCCATAGGTCTGCCCTTGAGGTACTTGTCCAAGTCACTGTGAAGCAGTGATATCATGCCTGAAGTCTCCTTCACTTTTGGTGATGACTGATATGATATTGCTTTCTCTAGCCTCTCTTCCTTCATTGGTATTTCTTCAGTCAAGGTTGCTGATTGCATCCCTGATGCATTTCTTGGTTTTTTAAATTCACTCTCCACTTCCTGACCTGTCTGTGGAATTGAATAGTCTTTCTGTGGTGTATGATCTGTACCTTGTGTGGTTCCACTCACTGTTGTATGCTTTTCATTGGTAATACCTTGGAGAATTTCTTTATCTTTATCTTTTGTTAAAACTACCTGCTCAAATTTATCCTGAGTAATATCCTCTTCTAGTGATCTGAGGTGACTTCCCACAATTCTAGTTTGTAGATACTGATCCAAGTCACTGGTCAGCAAGGACGACATCCCTGACACATCTTTTATAGTGGTTGATGCCTCACTTGATGTTTTCCTCACATTTTGGACTTCCTGTAGTTGTGGCTCTTCAACTGGGAAGTCCATTATTTTGTTTTTTTGATCAGTTACAATCCCTTTGCTTGCTTCAGAAATATTCTCTTCCTGTGAAGTTATGTACTGGTCCATGTCACTGGTCAGCAAGGACGACATCCCTGACACATCTTTTATAGCTGTTGATGCCTCACTGGATGATTTCCTTACAATTTGGACTTCCTGTAGTTGTGGCTCTTCAACTGGGAAGTCCATTATTTTGTTTTTTTGATCAGTTACAATTTCTTTGCTTGCTTCAGGAATATTCTCTTCCAGTGAAGTTATGTACTTCTCCTCATGTGAAATTTCCCCCTCTGAAGGTCTACCTTCCATAGTTCTATCTTTGAGGTACTTGTCCAAGTCATTGTTAAGCAGTGATATCATGCCTGAGGCCTCCTTCACTTTTAGTGATGACTGATATGATGTTTTCTCTACCCACTCTTCCTTCATTGGAAGTTCTTCAGTGAAGGTTTCTGATTGCACACCTGATGCATTACTTTGGTTTTTAAATTTACTCTTCACTTCCTGCCTTCTCTGTGGAATTGAATAGCCTTCCTTTGGTGTATGATCTTTACCTGTTGTAGTTCTACTCATTGTTGTATGTTTCTCATTAGAAATACATTGGAGAATTTCTTTATTTTTATCTTTTGTTAAAACTACCTGCTCAAATGTATCCTGAGTAATATCCTCTTCTAGTGATCTGTGGTGACTTCCCACAGGTTTAGTCTGTAGATACTGATTCAAGTCACTGGTCAGCAAGGACAACATCCCTGACACATCTTTTATAGCTGGTGATACCTCGCTGGATGTTTTCCTAACAATTTGGACTTCCTGTAGCTGTGGCTCTTCAACTGTGAAGTCCATTGTTTTATTTTTTTGACCTGTTTCAATTTCTTTGCTTGCTTCAGGAATATTCTCTTCCTTTGAAGTTATATACTTTTCCTCTCCATTATTAGAGACTGTTAGCATTTCTTTGGGCATCTGATGAGTCACTAATAATCCCTCAGAATTCTCACAGTACAATTCAGCCATACCTTCATGCTTCGGACTCTCAACACCATCATCTTTAATTTCAAGGGGAGAAACACCTTCCCCAAAGAACGTCTTGATACGGGGACTGGAAATTAATATTGGGTTTGTAACAGAGTAATCAGTTAAGGTTGCATCCTCAGGTTCCTCCAACTGAAAGCTCATTTTTGAGACTGTTGATGCCTGCTTGAAAAGCTGGTATTCAGGACTTTCTTCCAGTTCAGCCTTTATGTCAGCACTGAAATCCTCAGAAGGTCTGCGATCAGGGCTGATCTGTATGTCATCAGGTAACCTTCCACCTTTGCTTATGACAGACTCTAAGTGCATCCTGTCTAGGCTCTTCCCTGACAAGTCTGGCTCTTCTCTGTCAGTACCAACTCTTCTATCATCAAAATCACTTGTGTCAGCAATTTTTGCAGTTTCTCCAAAATAAGCAATATCTGACTCAGCCTGAGATTCGTCAGCTGTATCTGTTATTGAGCTTACAGCATGCGCTTCAAAATCCAATTTTCCATCCATGCTGACACCATCTTGTGGATAGAAAATTTTATGGTTGTGAGTGTGGATTTGAGATTTTGACTCCTCCATAGGACTTTGTTCAGTTACCAGTCTCCCATCAGAATCTCCCAATACCATAGCTGAAACAGAAGTTCGGGATTTGTGTTCAGAACAACTTTCTTCAGTTTTTGAAGAGTCATAATCAGTCTGGAATGTCTTCATCAGCTCTCTCACAGAAACACCACTGTCCTTTTGCACATATCCCTTTTGGCCATTGAATTGAACTGTATCATCAAATGTAACTGTCGTTCCAAAATTTCCACTATCTGGAATAAACTGGGATTTATCAGGGCTATTTTCACATTCCTTCACATGACACTCTTGGTGGAAATTTGCGAGGTCTTCAGTTTCATTATGTAATTTTTCCTCCTGCACTGGAAGCTGTGCAGAGCTCTGTACCACTTGAGAATCTTCTGATTCAGACATCAATGTTGCCATGTTAGAAGAAGCTGGTGCTTCATATTCAAAAGGGGTAGCTTTACCATTTTGAATATCACCAATCTGGAATGATTTCATCAGTTCTTTTACAGACATTGATTCCTTCTCATAAAACTCTGGCAACTCTTCCTTCAGGATAAATCTTTCATCACCTGTATGAACTGTGTCAACAAATGTCACTTTCTTTCCAATGTTAGAGCTATCTTTAATTAACAGTGCTTCCTCAGAGTCTTGTCTAATTAACCCTACTGACTGATCCTCTGGGTCTATTTCCTCCATAACATTACTCTGCTGATAGAAAGTTGTGAGATGCTGTGTTTGAATCTGTGGTTTTGACTCTGAAAAAAGATTTTGCTCAGTTGTCTGTAGGTCTTCTGAATCTCCTGATTGAGATTTTAATGTTGAAGGAGAAGAAGAAGTCACAGCTTTGTGTTCAAATAGCCCAGCTATATTTTTTGAAGGGTCTTGTCCAGTCTGGAATGCTTTCAAAAGATCCTTCACAGACATAGTTTCTTCCAATCGCTCTGTCTGAGATCTGGGCGATTTAGGTGAAATTGAAAGCTTTGGTAGCTCTGGCATGTCTGACTCAGTTTTTTTCATTGCAACAGAACATTTTGGCTGTGTGATTATTTTCTGAGTATTTTTTTGGACCTTGTCCTCTTCAACTTTGCTCTGTAAAGCTCTAACTTTGTCCTTTATAGACCCAATAGGGGTTTCGACTATGAAAGGAGATACTGGGGGATCCATAACTGTGGTGGGCAAAAGGCCACTGTCCTTAAGAATAACATCTCCATCTAGGGACTCCTCAGAGCTCATTCGTTCTAGCTCACCCTCAGAGCTGCTACATTCAGAACGCTCTCTGCCTTGAAGTTTCTTCCTAATAGGTTTCTTGATATCTGGGGGACGCCGTTTGCCATTGCGTTTTACAATAACTTGTTCAAATGTATCTTGGACAAGATCTTTTTGTGAATCACAAGTCACTACAGGTCTCTGTTCCAAGTACTGGTCCAACTCTGTGCTAAGGTGTGAAACTATCCCTGTCATATCTCGGACCTCTGTGGTAGAGCTACCAGAAGTCTTTTCCTGAATGCAAGTCTCCTTTAATACTGGTTCTACCACAGTAGGATACGTAATTTCAGTCTTGGTCTCATTGAGAAAGCTCCATTTATCTTTTCCACCATCTTTTTCTACTTGTTGTTTATAGTTGTTCATGTCATGAATCCCTTCAAAGTTTTCCACCATGTCTTTAAAATATTCAAAAGATCCATCTCTCTCTTCATATTTTAAATGTTCTATTTGTCCTGTATTTGACACAACAGACACTTTCATGTCTGACATGTCTGACAGAAGATCTGGGCTTGCAAGAGTTGCAGGGTCAAGAGGTTGGTTAGTTCTGAGGGAAAATGTCTCAGTTGATTCAGATTCATCATCTTCAGTAAAAAAATATACAAAACCAAAATAGGTAAAGAGTACAAGGGGCAAATTAAGTGGGAAGAGAGACATCAGAAAATTGTGATCAAGACAATTTCATCAAAAATTGACCTTCAGTTCACAGAATGAAGAGAGAAATGACAGGGCAGAGGATAAGGGAATCTTAAAAAGAAACAACAAAGTGATCCACAAAAATTTGGAGGGAAGTAGATCAACAAAAGAATAAGCAAAGCCAGGGGCAATAACAAAACATGATGGTCAAGAATCTGACAAAATTTTAGAAAAGTAACACAAAATGTTTAGAGAAAGAACAAAAAGACACATATTGACCTACAAACAGAACCATAATGGAGATAACAGACAAAACAAAAAGTCTCAAGATTGTTGCCTACAAATGAAAATTTCAAAACACAAATAACATAATAAACTTTAAATACATAAATACGGTGTGTTTTTAGAAATAGGGAGATTTTGTAGTACATATTTGTAAGCAGAGTATAGTACCTTCCGCTATATTCATTTTGAGAAAAATGTGATTTTGCTATTGAATATGCGAAATCAAGATTTTCATATGTTGTTGTAGAGTCATTAACAATATTAACAGTGACATTACATAAAAATTGTATTTGTGGTAGTGTTTACAATATAACTAAATGAAGGAATGAAAGCTACTAAGGGAAATTGGTGGATGGAAAAGAAATGTATACTTGAAATAAAAAATGGCTTTAACCAAATTTATTAAAAATAAATGGCATAAATGAAAATAAACTGAACAAAAAAAAGGTTTGAGCATGTCCACTGTTATATGAATGGAAAAGAAAATAATGAATTGAAATGAATAAGCGTTATTATTTTTAACTTTCATTATTGATTAGTAAACGAAAAGGTCAGAGCAGTAACATAAAGTTAAATGAGATAAGTGGGAGAAAGGAATTGGTTTGGAGTGAGGGGAATGCAGAGTACATCAGCCATACTACATTTGCCAGTTAGAAACATATACGTTAACACAGTATTAGTACAGCAAAATAAAATTGTGTAATTTATCTAAATGTGAAGAAGCATTTTTCTACAAGTAAATTTGTAGCCCAAGTTTTACCCTAAACCTAATAAAAAATATCATTATAGTTACAGTTATTATAATTACTTTATTATTATTGAAACTACTACTACTACTACTACAATTACAACTACTACAACTACTACTACTACTAATAATAATAATTACAATTCAATATAAATATATACAAGTTATACACTGGTACCTTCAGTAACAATAGCAAAAATTGAGAAATGTTTAATAAAATGTTTCAAATGCACAAATCTTAAAATTTTCAACAAATACTATGAAACATAAATATTTAAAACAGGAGAATACAACTTACATTTCTTGTCACTTTTCTCACTCTGTGAAAGAGACAAGAAAAGAACAGTTAGCCATAACCTAATTTAGATATTATTTTTTCCTTCTTGGAGTATAGAATAGAATCACAAGCTTAATGTACCTCATCATCTGCATCTTGATCTGAATCAGACTCCTAAAAAATGAATAAAACAGAAAAAAACAAATGATATAGTTACGGCAACAAAAAAAATATTGTTATATAAATTCAAACTGTGGTTCAAACTAACCTTTGAGTATGCTGGGAGAGTGATATTAAGGTTGCAGATAGCATTGTGGGTAAGACTACGGTATGTACGTGGTTCCTTGGTGAAAGACAAACGGCCACATGGCTCCTGTGCCGTGTCTCTAATCTGTCCATTCATTGGAAAACGGTTCAGTTAGATAACTATAGTTTTTAACATCTGACCCTCTGAAAACATGAGTAGAAATTCAAACACTTGGATATAATAATACTGTACAGTCATACTTTGATGAAAAGGGCTAGTCTGTTTTCCTTGAAGGCAAAGAAGCTGAACACATGGTGTTGGCCACTCTTGGTAAGAGGCACCAGGTTTCCAAAACAGTCAGCAAATATAGGTTTTCCCTCCAGAACCTGTGTGTGGATATCAAAGGATATTGTTGAGCACCTTCTCAATAATCTCCTTTTCTTCCTTATTTTTACTAAATTTGGGCTGAGCCAAAATACATTTTTCTAATGTGATGGCTTACTACAATTAGATAAACCCTTTTTTAAACTTAACTCTCTACATATTTATTGATGATAATCACACCTCAACATCTCGGCTACGGGCAACTTCTGTGAAGTTCTCTTGCTGTTCTAGGGTCTTGTCCATTTTGTCATCTGTCATGCAGAAACAGCGAAGACGAGCCTCAATGGGGTCCAATGTCTTTGCAAAAATGACAAACTTTGCCATGTATGGAACACAGATGATCTCTCTGTAGAGCTGAGAGGCAAAACTAACAGACTCCTGAATCTGTCTGCAGTCTATTAGCCAGAATCTGAAATAAATAAAACCTTTTGTCAGTTCATAGATATCACCAGGTAGTTAAACTGTTCAACTCGAATCAACTCAGCTTTATTTATATTGCACTTTTCAAAAGAAGACAACAACAGTTGATAAAAAGTGCTGTAAAAATACAGCCAAACAACAGTGTTCACCTCATGATAACAGAGCAATATAAAAATAATCATTCAAATAAATAAACATAAATAACTAAATGACCAGAAAACCCTAAAACAGGGCACAGCCTCAAGTGGTATTAAAAGCCAAAGAATAAAAATGAGTTTGAAACATATTCTAAAAGATGGACAGTGTGGAGGATTGTCTGATGGGCAGTAGAAGCTCATCCCACAAATTTAAAGCAATATCAGAAAAGGACTGATTCCCTCTGAGCTTTTGTTTGGACCTTGGCACCTCCAGGAGAAGCTGATCAGTTGACTTGAGGCCTTGAGCTGGAGTGTAGGAGTGAAGCAGCTCAGAGAGTAAGGTGGGGTGGGACCAGATGCCCTTCCTGACCCAACCCTCTGTATTTATCTGGGGTTGGGCTTTTAATGATACTTGGGCTTGGGACTGTATTTATCCGGGCTTGGGATTTTTTTGGGATGAAAAATCAACCGTTATATCATGAAAAACAAGAGTGGAAAACACGAAAAGAATTAGAGCAAAACACGTAACGAAGTTACTGAAAGTTAAAAAAGTTCCAGACTATGGCCATTGATCGATCTATAATGCAGGCATGTTTGAGTGGCACAAGTAAACAAATGCATGTGAATGCGCTGAGGGAGGGGTAGGGGGGAGGAGAGAGGGACTGAGAGCTATGCCCCATTAAAACTGAGCGTTTGGGGGCGGAGGAGAATTTAACAATATTCAATCAAATTTATTGAGGACCACGGATCACTTTGGGGCAAGACATTTCAAATACAGTGTAGTTGGACATTTGGCAGCTGAATGACATGAATTTAAAAAAGCGTAATATGATACTCAACTACTCTCGAGGAGTTCATGGTTTCATTTTGCTTAATTAATGTAAAGGAATGTACTGCAGTAGTTTAAACTATAAGTCTGCTATAAAAAAAGAAACCTTGACTTCACATTTGAAAATGATGGAAGAGCTTACCTTGCAGATACATTTGTAGTGAAAGAAACACATTGATTAACAAAAGTGAGAGGTGTAGAGCCGGTAATGTCCTCCCATTGGGCAGGAGTTGTTCCACCTGAAACACAGATATACGGCCTGTTACTCTTCCTGATTAAAAAAAATAGATTTTAGATCACCCCACTAAAAAATAAGATTATAAAACATGGTATTCTTAGTTTAATTCTCATGCTCACCAATTAAAGCAGGATACCCGAAAAACTTCTGAGAAATGGTGTTCTACTAAACTATGTAGACTATCCTCGCAGGACAGTCTGCATAAATACAGGAAGGCACTTTGTTCTGCTAAAGCAGCTTATTACTAACCATTAATAGAAAAAAAAACACAGGTTTTTGTTCTGTATAATATCCAGTCCATATCCTCCAGCATCATCCCTCATCTATCCATCAACTTAGGTCATGCTTCCTTCCTTCCTCAGTCGTCATCATGCAGTCATCAGGCCAACGGTGATAGTGTTTATGGTACAGCAAACATGAAGGTAGAGTTATCTGTACAATCGAAGTATCCATCTATGTGTTTACCCCTATTTCCCCCTTCACCCCCCCCCTCTCCTTCTCTGTAACTCCAACTGGTCAAAGCAGACAACAACTATTGTCTGTTCAGGGATTCTGTCTGTTAAAAGTAGATTGTTCCTTGCCTGGAGAAGTCTGTTGGGTTTCTGTAAACAAGCTTGAGTTACTGGTTTAGACCAATATTATTAAATATTATTAAAATTAGATTTGATTTCATTTAAACAGTTGTCCAAACACCTATCTTTAGGACTTTGATGACAATCATTACCTGTAATACTGCAAAGCAAACGTAATGTGGGGGTCTCTCCACTGAACTCTGTGCTTGGCCCATCATTGTTAGAACTCTTGGGAATGGGGATTGTCATTGTGATTGGTTTGTGGAATTTCCTCCTTCTTGGCTCCAATGTGACAATCGAGCTAAATATTGCTTTGTTACCAAGAATCTTTCTCACCACCTCTATGTCAATGGGCTGAGCCTAGGACACAAAAAGATTTTATGTGGTGTTATCAATTAACTTAACTGTCAACATTGCTTTGTTTCATGTCAGCATGTGTACCTGTAGCCCAACTCTGATCTTTTTAGTGAGGGCTCCTTCAGGGAAGACAGCCTGGACCTGAGGCACAAGAGTGCTACTGAGGACTCCACCCTCTGGTCCAATCAAATGACTGTCTTGCTTGATCCGTGACACGACTGCAAAATACTGTGGGAAGTCTCGGGTAATGATACGGCATATTCTTTTCTTTTCAAGCTCTTCGGGGGAATCCAGTTCTGTAAAGAACAAACATATTCATTATAAAAAATCCTATGAGCAAATTGGTTGTGTGAAGTTTTGGAGAAGTTTTCCTCATTTACTGAGTTTATGCTGTGACTGTGTCTGTGATGTGAAACATCAGCCTCTATCAACAGCTGATGTTAGTTACAGTAATATCACAGTCAAGATCTCTTACTTTCATCCATGCCGTTGAGTATCTGGTTTAGCTCCTCTTCTGTGAAGTCACAATGGTGTTCCCTCCAGCTCTCCCCTGCTTCACTCCTTAAGATCACTAGCTCTCTTTCCGTGCCTCGCAAAGCTGCGAAATGGGGGATCTCCACAATTACAGGCCTAAAAAAGGGCAGCAAGGTAAATTCAAACACATAAAAGCGTATTTATTTTAACAGTTTTCGGAGGTAACTTAATCAGAAAAGCAGTGATGTTTGGGAAGATTTATGCATGACCTTAAAAAGAAAAGACAGAAACAACAAAAAAAGAGCATAAACTCACATTTCAGTTTGAAAAAATCAAATTTTTCATTTAAAAAATTGTTACACAAAAATAATTTCAAAATAGTTTCAACATAAAGAAGACCATCCATTCAACATGAAAATACAGTATTTTCCGCACTACAAGGCACATGTATAAGCCTTTAATTTTCTCAAAAACCGAAAGTGCACCTTATAATCTAGTGCACCTTATATATGAAAACGGTTTAAAAATAAACCATCCATTGAAGGTGTGCCTTATAATCAGATGTGCCTTATAATCCAGTGTGCCTTATATGTGAAAAGGGTTTGAAAATGTGCCAATCACTGAAGGTGCGCCTTATAGTTCAGTGCGCCTTATAGTGCAGAAAATACTGTAATGCAATTTTAGATGTCTACAGACAGAGGAAGGCATCAGGATAAAGTAAAAAATGAGGCTTATCAAAGTCAAGGTTTTAGAATTTTATAGTACCATAACCCAAAGGAAGCCACAACAAAAAAAAGTCAAGGTGGAAAAACATAGGTGAATATATAATATCCAGGAACGAACGATGGTAGGGTATCCCCAACCATGGTCCTACCCTAGGAACTTGGTTCCTGGAGGACCCAACTGCAGGATACGACTGACCAGGCTTTCACCCTCATTTAAAGGGGGTGGAGCTGTGGGAAGGTGGAGTTTACTGATCCATAGGCAGCACAGAGAAGAAGTGAAGAAGAAAATATGAACAATCCAGGCAGGAGTGTAGAGAAATTCACACAAACAAAACACACACCCAAACTCAAACACACATATGGCATACAAAAGCAGACTCAAATACACACTCACCCCAAGAACTGAGCTCCAGTGGGTCCTACTTCTATGATGCGACCAGCCAGTCCCTCACCCTCCACCATTGGAGGCATAGAAGCAAGACGGTGTCTTTTCACCAGCCTGCAAGTCACACGTGTGGGTGCAGAACATTTTCTTGGCGGGACAATGATTCTCAGGCCATTGTGACGACAACCGCGCATGGCTCCTCCCCTGGCATCTACCATGAAGCTCACCAGGAAGCTGGAAAAAAGAGTTCCGGAAGGATCCAAGTAAATACTTTTAGTTGTGTCGAAGTGTAATTTGTCACAAATGTTACGTTTATTGATCATGAGCCGCTATGCACACATAGTAACTATCAGTAAGAAGGACTTATTTTTAACAACATTCAGCACTGATTAAAGCACATTTTTCATACCAACACGTTTACTTTCATTATTTTCAAGCCTAAGATTTCATTCCACTCAATTTTTCATGTGCAAGCCAGGCAAGTAAGGAGCAAAGCATTAAATAGTGAAAGTGGTCTTACTTAATTTGAGTTTTAATAATCAATGCTTTTATTAGTAATTTTAAGGTGGAACTTTTTTATTTGGATTCAAGGAAACATATAGCTTGGAGGTTTTCTGTCAGAGGAAAGGAAGTTGGAAAGTCCTTACAAACCACCAGCTTCTCATAAGATTTTCTGATTCCGTAGTCGACTATTTGATCAATTACAATAATCCATCAACAAGAATGATGGACACCTCCTGCATTCAATCTTTTTGCAATCAGCTATAAAAGATAATATTTGTATGGTTTTAATCAACATTTAAAAAAAAATTACAGTCAATCATAGCATGCACTTTCTTGATTCCATGTGATTAGTTCATAATCACAGCCACAACCAGTACACTCTGGTTGTGGCTGAATTGAAATTGAGCACAGTGTACTTTATGGAACCTAATAATCTGATATATTCAAAAAGTACTTGTGTAAAAATAATTTATATTATAAGGAGTGATGGTCCTTACTTTGATGACTCAAAGTAAGTAGCAGTATCATTTTAGGTAAAACTTGGTACTGTAGTATAATTTCTGTTACCAAATCATAGAATTGTATCAAAAAAACATGAACTAACATAAACCATATTCTCTTGGAGCTGTGAAAATACAATTAAAATAATTCATTTTTTATTAGACAGAAAAATAAAAATATACCATATGTATGTGTCAAGGTTAAAATTTACTGTAGTTGTATATCAAGTATAGAATAATTGGCTGACATATCTCTAGTAAACAAAACCCACAGTCTGTAAATTTACAGTCATGCATTGTGAAATCATGCAGATTAGATGGATTGCCACTTAATATTGCATGAGGTGAAAACCTAAAAGCACAGCGCGGAGACGAAGGGGAAAGTAGCAAAAATAAGAGTATCACCTGCTGTTGTCATGGTCTAGGCACGGCGAGGAATGGCTAGAAGCAAAATGCAACAAGCACACACACACACACACGCACACACACACACACACACACACACACACACACACACACACACACACACAGACACACACACACAAACACACACACACACACACACACGAACACCATCACAAACACAGCGAAGGTAGAAGAGCATACAAGGACGAAACAAGAGAATTACCAAACATAAAAAAGCAACAAAACCCTGACCACAAACAGTAAAATGGTAGAGCAGCAAAGATAAAAGACGCAAAACAGCAATGACTAATAACATAATAAAAAACTAAAATTGATTCAGAGGTGACTCATACACACTTGAAAGCAAATGAAATTGTTTCACATGAGGAAATAGTGTGTATGTGTGTGTGTGAGTGTGTGCGCGTGAGTGTGTGCGCGTGAGTGTGTCCGTATGCATGTGTGTGCACGTGTGAGTGCGTGCATGTGTGTGTGTGTGTGTGTGTGTGTGTGTGTGTTTGTGTACCCAGAGTGTAGCAGACTGGAGGACAGCACCACATTATCAAGGTGCTCAGCACCCCAGCTCAAACGAAACGAGTCCTTCTCATGCTCTCGAGAAAGTGCTGACACCTAAAAACCAGCAAACACATAAAAGTCTGTGTTTAATACAAAAGTTAGGCTGTGGTCAAAAATTCCAAATCCCAGGTAGTCCTCAACATACGCACATAATTGTTTCCGAGAGGTTGTTCGTAAGTTGAATTGTTTGTAAGTTGTTATTCGTTAAATTTCAATTTATAATTGCCATTTGAGATCATTTAAATGCCATTGCTAGTCTAAATACAAAAGTACTAATCCCTAAGACTTACCATAAACAATAACAGGACTTACAAAAAACACATAAATAAAAAAAAATGGTAGTACCATGTTATATCTTTTACATCCCCTCTACCTCCGCTGAATGATTTTATCCTGAGGGAATGCAGTGAAGAATGAGCAAAGTTTTACGCCACTGATATATTCCACCCCACTTACGTCAGTGTCGCCCTGATGTGCTTCCGAGTAATCAAGAGTCTGACATGCCACTTTAATGAATTATTTAATTACTTAATTATTTCCATTGAGTTTCTCAGTTTACTCAAACAACAATTAACATAAAATAGCAAAGATATTCAGAGTTCAGTGGTTAATGCTTCCAGGCAGAAACCTAGCCTGAAGACATTGGTTCTTACATCATTTATTCACTGCTCACTTACTGCTCTGTGCAAGGTAGTGGGACATTGCGAAGGTCGGCAGGACTATAGTGATGACTGAATTAGAATTATCAGAGGTAGAGTTGTCATCAGAGACTGTCACCACTATCGCTATCTTCACTAGCCTTTGGTTTATCATCAATGATAAGTAGTAAAGTATCCAAGATATGAAACTGGACGTACTGAGATGCTCACAGAGACAACAAAAACGAGAACAAGAGGGGGAGTGGAGTGTTGGACGTGCACGTATGCAGCACTGTTATGGCAGAAAGGAGAACTGCAGTGCAATAATCAGATACGGCGACATGCGTTTGTTTGTATCTTCGAATGTTTGTAAGCTGAATATTCATAAGTTGATGGCTGCTGGTACTTAAATATTATCTTAGCAACACCAAAATATGGCAACAATACACTTTCCTACATTTTTTCCTCACCTGGTGGCTGGTAAGCATTTCTTCAATGAGGACTCCATCTCTCTGACGGAAGGTTTGGTGGATGGGAGTGAGCTGCGGCCTGTGGAATAAGCAAGTTGTTGTTAAAGCGCCTTTGTGTGCATCCTTTTGGTAACTATCAGCATTATGTGATTAAGCAGTTGTGGATGAGGTATTAATGAGGTGTCATTGCCCTCTTTCTACTTGTTTTATCATTTCTGAATTTATATACAGTATAATTTAAATTTCAAGTGTGAGTTTGTGTCTGCTGTGGGTAACCTGTCTAGGTTGTGGCTCATGTAGCTGAAGCCATCCAGGTAGTGTCCAGGCAGAGAATCATCTCCTAGCTCTTTAAGATCCTCTGCTCTCAGATACTCTCCTCCATCACCTGTCATAGTGTCTTCACCTGAGAAACAAATACATGTGAAATGAAATACAGCAATCCCTCGCTTATTTACGCTTCAAGATGCGTGGCTTCACTACATCGCAGATTTTTAGTAGGTAGTCACGTGATACAGCATGCGCATGCTATTTGCTGACTGAATCCATGTGTGGGCTGTGTTCCGAGATTCAAAGTTCCTCCTGCAATTTTTCTTCAATACAAAAGTGTTTTAAAGAGTCTATGGTAATACAGATATAAGGTGGTTTAATATCAGTATGGGGAAGGTTGTCCTGGAATGTATTAACCGTAAGTAGCAAGGCATTGCTGTAATGTAGAGAAAAATATTTCTTTCAATATTGTTTGAAGTTGGACAAAGATATTTGATATCACTGTTTGTCAGTTTATCCTCAATTGACTGAATCATGTGAAAACTCAGGAAATTTATCGTAGTGTATTTGGACATTTTTCACTCATCAGACCAAAGACAAGAACAAAGCTACGGTGCATGTGTAAGCATGTGACACCCCAGCTGTTCAGTCCAGAAATATATATCTCAATTTCATGAGTGACAAGTGACAACTGAATGAGATACCTGAAAATAGCAACATTGAATAGAAACAACGCTGGCTTTGAGGACATCTCTATATTACTAATCCATCATCATCATCATCATCAGCAAGGAGTCATGATCACATACAACATACAGTACATCCCTAAAAATGTCAGTAACTTCATTACTACGCACTTTGCTCTTACTTTTCTCGTGCTTCTCACTCGTTTTTCATGATATAACTCTTGATTTTTCTGCGCTAAGCGTAAAGCTGCTTTCTCAGTCAGCCGAACGTAACTCATGGCTCATTGGGCAAACACGATGAGATTGGCCGGTGAACGCAGATATTTTTTTTGGAGAATTACACAGTGTCTGCAAATGGGATAGAAATCAGTGGAGAAGATAACAGATGATTACAGACAGGAGGTAATTAAAGCTGTGTTTCCTGACAAAAGTCACGGACAGTGAGAGATGCTAACAACACCAGGGAGCTAAGCTAACTCAGTATAATGAAAAATTGGATGTTACTGGAGAGGTGAGACAAAGGTTTTTTCTTGCATTTGTGAAATACAGTGTGCCCTTGTTCCTAGTGGTTAATGCGTTCCAGTAACCACATGCGATTAACAAATTCCGTGGCTGATCGATGAACTATGTATCTTATTATTTATGGTAATTTAAACATTTATGACCCTTCCCATGCTGATATTGAACCACCATCTATCTGTATGACCTTTTCCTACACTCTTATCGACTGTTTAAAGCACCTTTGTGTCTCGGCTAAGTCCGAGACTCACGGAACCGAACGCGCTGCCGGATGCCTTCAGCCAATAGAATGCGCACGCGGTATCATGTGAATGCCTACCAATGAGAACCGCAATGAGAAGTAGTCAAATACACAAGGGTGCACTGTATATTGAACTGTTGGCTCTTGGACCCTGTCCGTACTTTATCTACTTCCACGAAGCCTATGTCACAGTGACGAAGAGAACGAATGTATCAGCATAGCCGTTTACTCATACTCATAAGCAACTGTAAATAAGATAAAAAAGTGCTCTCTCTTTCTGTCTCTCTCTATCTGTGTGTGTGTGTGTGTGTGTGTGTCTGTGTGTGTGTGTGTGTGTGTGTGTGTGTGTGTGTGTCTGTGTGTGTGTGTGTGTGTGTGAGAGAGAGAGAATGTATCAATCCACCCTTTGTCTCTCACAAGGCTGGGAATGAGTGATCAATTCACCTCTTGATTTCTGCCTGAATTATTTCACATTCAGGGTTTAGGTCAGTTGAACGTAACCCTTTTAAAGGCCGAGGCTGTTTGTTAATAAGCTTAGCTTCTGCTGATTTTATTCATCAAAAAACAGGCGATACTTCTGATTTTAGTAGTGTCTTCATCTGCTATGAAACTGGTTATGTGTTCGCTATGACGCTGAGGATACGTCTTACGCGGACACAAACACACACACACAAACACACACACCTGACTGAAGCAGAGCTAACTAGTTAACCAAATGCTAGCTGACTTAAACAGCTTGTGAGGAACTTTCAGTGTGTAGCTCTGAGCCAGGATCACCACACACTACTATCGTAGCCTGAACAGAACATCTCAGGGATGACCGTGCTCTTATCTGGGTGGACAATCAAATATGACTCGGCATAGGTCAATTGCTCTGTTAATCACGCTGGGTGTGACGTCACACACGGCGCTGTTATTAATTCAAGCTTTTTCTCCATTTTTTTTGCATTTTTTCAGATATTTATTCATGCAGGAAGCTTTTGTTTTCCAGGTTCTGGAATTGAAAGGGTTAGAGGGGACCACTATGTATACGTAGAGACCTGACAAAATGTGATTTTCCTAATAGGACCCCTTTAGTTAAGTAAAATCAGCTGCATAAAATTAAAAACAGTTGTAAGGACAATGGCTCTAGAGATTCTGGCGGTCTGGGGATTATAAACACACACACACACACACACACACACACACACACACACACACACACACACACACACACACACACACACACACACACACACACACTGTCAGTATGCAAAATGATCATTTGGACATGACGAAAATACAGTAAACATGAACAGTGAGCGGGCCTGAAACAAAGGGGTATAGACAGGCAAGTGGCAGATTTTTTTTTTTAATATACATTTTATTTTATATACTGTTATGATCCCTGAAAGGAAATTAGTAGCACACTCTACTATTCAATCGCATGCATATATATTAGTGTGTACAGGCCCTCAACACACACACACACACACACACACACACACACACACACACAAACACAACGGGCCTGTAGCCATGCAGTGGGAAGTAGATTGGCGAGCTCCTTCTTGGTGCACCCTAAAGAGATGAGGGAGTGCTGCCATGTGGTGGTATGGGTTCAGTGCCTTGCTGAATGGCACACTGGCACCAACTACCAGTCCACATGCCATACTGTTGTCCATGCTGGTCTTTAACTGCCCACCCTCCTGTTACCAAGCAAAGCCCCTGTGGACTTATCTATGAAAGAGCCCCCATAAATGAGAGCGTAAAAGGGGAGGAAAAGCCTCAAAATTCAATGTTTTACTAAAGCAATGAACTGAAGTAAATGCATTACCTCATACTACCATAGACCTATTAATTAGAATATTAAAAAAAGAATGTAAATTTAGTCCACATCAAGCTGACAGAGCAGGACATATTCTTGGACATTTTCCAGTACCTTCTACTTCCACAGACATCTCAGATAATGGCTCATCTTCCAGCCTCAAAGCTATGAGACACAGTTTTAAGACATTGAGCTACAAAACTTCTCAATGAAAACAGACAGATCTTTATTCATTAAAACAACGGAGAAGAGAGGTAACATCTTTTAGCTTTCGGTGTTTCTGTTCACATTAACTCACCTTCTTCATCAGACACATCGAGGACCTCAGTCATCGTCTCAGGGACATTGAGCTTGTGTTTCTCTGTGATCATCTGGTGTGAGCCCCCGTTTACAGTCAGTGATAAAGACAACCATAATGAAGAAAAGTTGGACAGATTTTCAAGATATTTTGGACAAAACTTGGTGGTATAAAAATCTCACCGTTGTATTGATGACGTCCTCGGTGACAACTTTCAGTGTGTCCACTACAGATATATAACCAAGACGTCTGGCAATAGAGAGAGCAGTGTTTCCATTCTGTCAGGAAGATATAGATGTGAGACAAAAGTGAGGAAACTACAATTTTATACAAGACTATGTTTCAGATGAAGTCAAATAGATGTTTTTTCACACCACAGTAGTAGCATTGGGCTTGGCGCCATGATGTAGCAACACATTGATAATGTGTGTGTTCCCTTGTTGTGCTGCCTGATGAAGAGGTGTGTATCCATTCTACAGGATGACAGAGAGGAGTTTTTATCACCGTAAAATTAAAACAGTTTGCAACTACGTTATGTTTTTGTGTTTATTCTAATATTTAATGTGATCAGAGATGCACTTCAATGCTACCTTGGTTTTGGCATTGACGCTGGCACCTTGCTGTAATAAAAAGTTCACCATCTTGACATTGCCATAGTGACAGGCCACTATCAGAGGAGTGTATCCAAGCTGAAGAGCAAAGAGCAGAGGAAAGTGACAGAGAAAACTTATTTCCAATATCTCAGGTTGTTTCACTTGTTTGTAAAGTTGTGCATCGTAATGAACTGCCAATTGATATTCTGAATGATAAACCAGTAGATATAATTTGACATTAACATGTTTTCCAAAGCAGAGCATTACCAAAAATATTTAAGCTTTCCTAGAAAGGGGGATTATTCACATGTAAATGTATTTATCAAACACACCTCCAGAAGTAAATGCACACAAAATAAGCATAATTAAAACAAACTGGTATTTCCCTTAAATTATTCCACATCCTAAAAAATTCTGCCTTGAATGGAGTCTATATAAATCACATCATTACTGATTGTGATTAATAACTGTACCTTAGTTTGCTGATCCAAGTTGGCGTCATGCTTGGCAAGCACTTCTGCTACATTAACCTTGTCTTCTTGGGCTGTGAGATGCAGAGGAGTCAGTCCACTCTGTAATTCATTAAGCATAGCAATGTCTCACCATCTTTGTGTAAAATTACTTTGGTGATGCAATAAGCCTTTTTGGGGACACCCCTAAACTACAAAATCTGTATTGTTTTTATCTTGTCGATTCCTCAAAATATGAGAATGAATTGTGCCAAATGTATGGTGACTGTGATGGCATTACCAAAATTTACTGATGTAAATATAATTATCAGAATAATTGTGTGTGACCTTGGTGGTTGCATTGACGTGAGCTCCTTTGTCCAGCAGTAGGATGGCCATCTCAGTGTGTCCCTCCTGGGCTGCCAAGTGAAGAGGGCTAACTCCCTGTTTGGTCAAAATGTTGGTCTCTGCTCCATATTGCAGCAGCGCTATTGCAATGTTTTTCTGGTTCTTCTTTGCTGCAATATGGAGGGGGGTGTAGCCATTCTGGAAATGAGGGAATATGGTTACATGTTTTCCAGAACAGCTGAATGCTAATACATAAATTACATGACAGATGTTAGAATCAACTCAAAAATCAAATTCATCCTTTAGATCAATCACAGTCATCCCTACTATAATGTAAAATCCTTAACAAGATCAGAGATAATGTGGATAGGTGCACCTGAAAAGAAAACTCTTGAGCCAAATCCCAGAAGAATTCTGACAGAGGAAACAAATAATCTATGAAGTGCTTTACAGCCTAGTTTGGCATACCTTTGCAGCATATTGAGGTGAGGCCCCTTTATTTAACAGCAGCAGAGCTACATCTTGGTTGTCATAGTGAGCTGCCACATGTAGAGAAGTTAGGCCATTCTGGAAAGGAGGCATTAGTTTAAATCATTGATATGTCTTTTACAAAACGGATCACATGAAATAACATGTAAATGTGATTATCTGTTCTGTTCAGATAATGTATATATACAGCATACAGGTTGTCCTCAACTTACAAACACAATCGGTTCCGAGAGGGTGTCGATAAGCTGATTTTTTTCATACAGGAGGCCTATGGTCTAGACTGCTGACACTAACTTTCAATTTGACAGATTTGTCGGCAGCCTCGATGTTCGTGAAGGTCCCCATGTACGTATATAAATACATTGTGTGTTGGTTTCCTGCCCAGTAGTTTTCAGAGATGTGGGTAAAAGGACAAAATGTTGCAGATGACACGTCAACAGAAAAGCGAAAAGGCCATATGAAGTCCAACACTAGTGTTCACTTAGTCTTACATTGGCTTAGCCAGTGATACCCAGGAATGGACTGGGTGGCAACCATGGATAGTTTGGTGACAATTGAAAAGACAATTGACATCCCGGAAAGATGGTGCACGGGACATAAAAGGCTAGCACCTCAACCTGTATCTTCCATGATGGAGAAACCTAAACAATTGCTATGGAAAGGCTTTCTAAGATATACCCCCAGGAGACCCCGAGACGGGGGGAGAATGAGAACCCGCATAGGAAGGATTCAATGGTATAGAACCATGCAAAAGGAAATGTGACTACATATTCAAGATCTATCTGCAGAAAAAAATGCAAGAACACGCATGGCCTAAACATATAAACCCCTTCACTTTCACAATGAAGCTCTTGGGGTAGAAGCGCAATGGCAACCTAATCTGCTCAGCCAAGAATGTGAACTCCTTTTTGCACAACACCCTAGTGACCCACAGATAGAGAAATGGAGCTTTAGCCACAGAGGTTCATCATAAGCCCACAATCTCCATCAGTGGATTTTGATGTGAGAGAGACCACCTGGTCAGAGGTTCAGGAGGTGGTGGAAAGAGCCAGAGTAGCTTCAGCCCCAAACTCCAGTGCTACGAGTGATCACTGATGAGATGCTAAATTAGAAACCTCATGTAAGACAATTGCGAAAGAAATTAGCCAGAAGTGTGTCCATACCCTGGAAAACTCAAAAACTAAACTTAAATCTGAAGGCGCTTTATATAATTTATTGGGCATTAGTTCTGCCCTATCTGAACTACTGTGCTGAGGTATGGAGAAACACATATAAAAGTGGCTTACAACCTTAATTTTTAACCCTGAAAAGAGTCATAAGAACTATTCACAATGAACATTATAGAGCTCACTTGTATCACTTAATTAAATCTAAACTACTGAAAATACATGACATCATAAGCTATAAGACTGCTAACTCATGTATAAAGCAGCCAATAATTATTTACCACAAAATACACTAGCTCAAATTCAGAACTAGAACAAAGGCAGTCAGAGACTGCAAAATCCCGCGACACCCCTGAATTCAAAACTTTACCCTGACCTACCTTCAGGGTAGGTCAGGGTAAGTCGCAGGATGTTGCAGTCTCTGAATTCAAAATTTTACCCTGACCTTCTTTGATACATCAAATCACTAGCTTTGATCTGTGGTCTTACTCATATTGCCCTTCTCCCTCGTCTTTCTAATCCAGTTCCTGAGTGGACAAGGTCAAAACATTTGACCTTGACTTAGTTTTCTCAAGGTCAAGGTCATTATTTCATTTTCATCCCCTTTGCTGCCAGAGTAATGAGCTTTTTGTTTCATCTTTCTATCTGCAACGGTTGCGAAGATATTTGGTGGACTAACAGACGGACAGACAAAGACACAAACGCTGGCAATTAGATCACTGCTTTGAAGTGTAATGTAATAACAAATCTAACCATCAACCGAGTGGAAACACAGCATTTTTACAAAGGAACGCAAGAACTACAGTAGAATTATTTTCATTATCTTTTATTTGTGTCAAACTAATGTCCTAAACTGAAAATGTCCCAGCGCATCCATGAGATGTATCTTTCACCTGACATGACATTTGAAATTTTAATATATGGGGCATTATTGTTAAACTGCTCAGCATGGGTTGTGGCAGAAAGGGGACCTACAGTTGTCGGATTTGGGGGCACGAATTTGTTTGTATCTACGAATGTTCATAAGTTCAATGTTCTTATCTTGAGGACTACCTGTAATGATATATTTACTTTACCTTGCCAGCATCATCAGGGAGAGCTTTGTGTTGAAGGAGAAGTTGCACTACATCAAGGCTTCCATACTTAGCTGCTACATGTAATGGAGTGAATCCTTTCTGCAAGGTGGAAAAGGGACAATCTTGTTTCTAACTTGCATATCCAAACCTATGTGTTTGATAGATTACATATTCGTCTGTGTACCCTGGGTTCTATATTTTGCTCACCTTTGTGGCCAGTGAGTGTGAAGCTCCAGCCTCCAGCAGCACAGCAGCAGTCTCTACTTGGCCCTCTCTGGCTGAAATATGGAGGGGAGTGTAGCCATTGGTGGTTGCAGCATCTGGATGAGCCATGTGCTGCAGAAGCAGCTGTACAATATCAGTTTTTCCCAAACGGGATGCAATGTGGAGGGGAGTTTGGTCCTCCTGGTGTTGAGAGATGAATTTGTTGTATAATGTGGGAGATAAATAAAAGTGGCACAAAGACAACAGAGAAAAACAGACACAGAGCGACAAAGATGACATGACTCATGAATGGCTGTACAAACCGGTGGATGGAATTTATATTTAGGATAAAGAAGGAAACAGTGAGTAACTGCAATGAGAAAACACTGACTCACCCTTGCCATGGCATCCACCAATGATCCATTCCTCAACAAACAACGAACCACTTCCATCTGACCTGCTCGTGCTGCCATGTGGAGAGCTGTCTCACCACGCTGGCATGGAAAGGCAGAACATTTATGAGCAAAAAGATGCTGAAACATGGACAGGACAGAATCTAGATGGTTGCACTAATAAAAGTGCAAAAAATATGACAGGTTGAAAAAAAGGTCTTGACTTTACGCTGTATGTACTTCTGACCAAACAGAGAGCAAAACAAATGATCTGGCAACTCACAATGTTGCGAACGTCTGGTGATGCTCCATTTTGCAGCAGAAGTAAAACAATGTTGAGGTGTCCCATGAAGGCAGCTACATGGATGGGTGTAAGACCCGACTGGGAAAAGAGAGACAACAAGAACGTACTAGGGACATGAGCATGTTTTATATTGAAACAGAGTTGATTTTACCTCAAGAAAGTAGTGCATCCCTGGGATATACCTCAAAAAACATTTGTGCATCCCAACATGACGTTTATGCAACGCAAAAGTAATAACACAATATATGGTAGAAGCCATATGCAATAGTACAATAGAAAAGCGAAACAAACTGTTGATATTAATGATTTTATTAATAACAATGTCATAATTGTTTAAATAAATAGAAAAAATGAAAAGATTATATATTATTTTTACCGAAATGTCAAAGCCTAGTAATCGTTCTTAAACAATAAAGAAAGACGCAATACTGTTTTTTTCACTTTTGCCTTTCACTCAAGTTTTCTTTGTCTTTAATTCATATATTCACCTGTAGACACTGCATCAAGCTGAAAGAGCCTTCTCCCCAAATACGCTTTTTTTAGCCTTGCCTCACCCATAGATAAAAATGTGGTACAAATGTTCGGATTTTTACTGGTTTTCGCTTGGCTTCTTCTGGATCTCTATTCGTACTATCCACAGTAATACCTGTCTCTTTTTCTTCATTAACTTTTGATTTTTTGTGTTTATTCAAGAAAGCACTCATTGTCACTTTATTTTTCTCCAACTTTTGCATCTTTTTCGGAGACATGGCGATAATGTAAGACTACTCCTCGCTCTCTCACTGCAGCATGTAAAATGGGCAGATGTTGTGTTGCCGTTTGGTGAATTTAATGAGACTGAATCACGCAGGTGAGTCTCATGATAAGAAACTCGAGATCAAAACATAATGGCAATTTCCGGGTTTAAAATTTAAGTGGAGAATTGGATAAATTGTAAATATTTTTGTTGAAAGGAAGTGCATTTTTCCCCCAATATTATATAGCTGAAAAAGGTAGTGTAGACTTTTTTCAATGTAAGTACTAAAAGCTTGCGTCCAAGGGACGCACGTTGTCTGATGATCGTGCGTCCCTGTCAAAAAATGTGTGTCGAAGATTCTTAATACTTCACCTCAGTGATAGCCTGAATGGAGGCTCCATATTTGACCAGCAATTCCATCACCTTCACCCTGTTCTTTTTACAAGCAATATGCAGCGGAGTAAACCCATTCTAGTGGAAAAAGAAAGCGAGATAAACAGATAAAAATACATCTGGGGAAGAAAATGTAGCTTTAACATGTACAGTATATTCTTTATATATTGTTAATTTATAAATACACTGAATTGGTGAATAGACAGTAAAAAGCATATGACATCTTCTCTGTTGTTGTCTAATAGTCTTACTTACTGCATAATAAAGTTTCTATCTATCTATCTATCTATCTATCTATCTATCTATCTATCTATCTATCTATCTATCTATCTATCTATCTATCTATCTATCTATCTATCTATCTATCTATCTATCTATCTATCTATCTATCTATCTTTCATCTATCTAATTGAATGGTATTGCTGTTTTCAATTTTAACTAAATTCTCAGTTTCCAGAGATAGCATGGGAACATGTTAATGGCATTGTGAGTCTGTGTTAGTGCAACCTTTGTGCTTATAAATACCCACCAGTGCTCTAACATTGGGATTAGCTTTTTTGTCCAGCAGAAGCTTTGTGACTCTGTAGTGACCGCAGTGAGCTGCAACATGTAGTGCTGTGAGGTAGTCTAGTGTGACATCATCAACAGGCGCCTTGTGCTGCAGTAGAAATTTCACACACTCTACATGGTCTCCCTGGGCTGACATGTGCAGAGGGGAAAGTCCGTTCTGTGTTAGGAGGAAAGTGACAATGTGGCAGTGGTGGGAAGAGAAAGAAGGCAAAAAACAATATCAATGTATTGAATGCTTTTCCCAGCGACCCGAATACGGATAAACGGAAGTAGATGGATGGATGAATGCTTTTTAATTAATGTGACAGGAAGTCTGAGGGGTACACCACCTTGGTTCTGGCTAAAATGGGAGCTCCTCTCTCCAGCAAAATTTCCACAGCTTGGTCATGCCCACTCCTGGCTGCACAGTGCAGGGGAGTCAGTCCATCCTGAAACAGACACAAACATCACAGTTTGTCTCATGCAAAAACAGGTATTTTATTAGTGGGTTTTTCGCAGCAGAACTGTAATTCATTAAAGCTGATGTCTCACCCTGGTTTTAGCATCTATCTGTGCCCCACGGTCTAAAAGCAGCGCCACCATGTTGGTGTTGCCTCTCTTCGAGGCCACATGAAGAGGCGTTATCCCATTCTGATGAGTGAGGCAAGGATAATAAGGGCAGTCTTTAAACACTCATTCATTTAATACCAGAGAATAAAATAACTACTGATTGTGATTGGGAGGTGATACAACACACAGCAAGTCCAATCTATTTTAATAGTAAAAGGCATTCATTTTCTGATGACTTACAGGAAAGTATTAAATGTTGCAACAATACTGACCTAACTGTAGAAACCAAATTGACTGAAACTACCCTATTTCCCTAATAAAACTAACATACAGTATAAAATGAAAATATTCAAGATCAATGTAGCCTTTGATGTGCTAGCAGGAAAATTTGCTATTGGTATAGTATAGTTTAAAGACATAAGACACTGTCATATGACACTCTTCTGAACCTGGACACAAACATTTCAAGTTTTAATAAGTAAGACTATATAAAATAGTGATAAGAAGTGGAAATAAGGCACTACCCTGGCTGTGAAGTCCACAGCAGCCCCTCGGTTCAGCAACAGGGTGGAGACGTTCACGTTACCATAGTGAGCCGCAATGTGAAGAGGCGTGAAGCCGCTCTGTTTGAGACATTCAAGAAGAGGTGTTTGCGTGTGTGTGTGTGTGTGTGTGTGTGTGTGTTTGGGGGAAAGGAGATTATATTAAACAGCACGTGATAAATAAAGGAGGGTAGTTTCTGAACAAAATAATGAAATGTGAAAGAAAGCAAGCAAGAAAGAAAGAATCCTTAAAAAAAACATACCAGTTTATGAAAAAATCAGCATGCATCGAAAGTAACACATGCGTACATAACCCATGCAAAACTCTGAATTCTACCATGTCAAACAAAACAATAGTGAAAATACAATTTTGTGTTTGAATCCTAAAATTTTGACATAAAAGACATGAAAAAACTGAAAATAAACAAACACTAAGGTGCACTAAGTGTACCTACTAGAAAGGACAAATGGACATTATACATGGGGCTTATAAACACATATATACAGTATATCTACTACTAAAGTTGAAGGTTGGTTCACTCCTTACCTTCCCATTCTGATAGACATGGTGCAATTTAATTAAGAAAAAGCATTAACTTAAAGATCACCAACATGTCCAAAGAGAAACAAAAAACCAATGCTGTCAACAATGTGCATATGCTGTGGGTTATGCAGAGAACAAGACAGCAATAACTGAAAATGTAGAACTTTACTGGAACAATTTCTATTTTTTATTCAAAATCTTCTAAAATTACCAATCAAATTAAAAAAAGAAATATAAATGAAGTAGCCTATAATCAAAATGCAATAAACTAACATTCTGGCTTTTTAAAAAAATAAAACACAATGTTTTTATCTGTGAGTCATGCAGGATTGCATAGCTCAACAACATCAGCTGCATGCATTTGTATTAATACATCATTCTGACATGCGAGACCCTTTGAGTCTTTGCAACACAAAGCAAATATCACGACAAAAGAGCTCAAAGAGATGGTCAGAAGCAACAGAAAGGAATTAAACGAGGATTTGAGAACTCTGTGTACCTCCGTGGTTCTATTGACCATCATCTGGTTAGGTCGCATAGGGAAAGAAAGTGGGGATAGGTTGCAGGGAATGTTAGAGAAGGGGTCTTTTTACAACATTCACATACAACACAGTGTAAGTTTCCAAGATCACAAAAACAGAAAATACAAATAAAAACAAGGAAGAAAAGCATCCTTGAATAGGCTCTGTACGTATATACACAGAATATCATTCCATCAGTAATAAAATGAATGAACTTGGCAGTGGGATCTTTTAATTTCTGTTTCTATTCAGCCTCTATGTCTTGCACTACTCCCACTGGTCACTCCATATCTGTTCCCCATCAATTTCTCCATCAATTTCTGCCTCAATTTGTCCCAGCCAGCCTTCCTCACCTTAGATTGGACATCAGCATTATGATCATTCTGGAGCAACAGTGCAGCAGATTTTGTGTCATCTTTGCGGGCAGCAATGTGCAGCGCTGGGAGGCGAACCTTCCCCTTGGTGTCATGCTCCAACAGCAGGGAGACTACCGAATTATGACCCTGCTGCAGAGCGATGGCCAGTGGAGTAAAGCCATCCTGGAGGAAAGACACAAGGAAATCAACTGTTAAGGTAGAAACTATTACAGGTATAGAGATATTGTAAAATAAAAACAAAATCTTACCTCTGTCGCAATGCTTTGGTTCCCATCATTTTCCAATATGTATCGCACCACCTCCAAATGATTTTCTTGTGCAGCCATGTACAGTGGAGTGAAGCCATTCTGTAGAGGCAAATGGATATAGTCCATACATGCACACATCTATGATGTCAGATTAAAGATTTACACCTTTCAATGGATTATCTAATAAATTTAAACCTCTCACTTGTGACTGGGAGTTGACATCTGCTCCTCTCTTCACCAGTAGTCTGACTACTTCTTTTTGTCCAGCCAGTGAGGCAATATGAAGGGCAGTGTTCCCTTTCTGTGGAAGACAACAAGGTTATGGCCCTTGGCCAAGTGGATATTTTACGAGCAACCGTAAACGATGGATTGCTGTTTGAAAGATTCACAACAATGAACAGAACAGCACAATATCACAAAAACGTCCAGTGGTGGGAATCACTGGAATGAAACCCAGGACCTTTTTGCTGTGAGGCAATCGTGATACCCATTGCACCACTGTGCTGCCCTTCATGTTCAAGTTAACTAAAACTATTATAGTAATTGTCATCAGCAAACTGCTTAAAGTATCTTCATTTTGCAGGGAATGATTCTCAACTTTCTCCCCATTTATTATTCACTATGTATTTATATTATTCTTGATTGACGGGATTGATGACCCTTGTGTTTTACCGCTGAAAAGGTTTCACACACAGCTTATTTATTGTTCAACAACATATCATATTCCATAAAATCATCTCATGTTTATAACACTGCTGACATTATGGGAACCTTAGAAGTGAATTTTGTCATGAGATAAGAATAGAATAACCAAATGAATGCGTAGGTTGCAACATTTTCCTGGAAATTGATGGGATTATTTAAATAGTCCATTAAATTTAAGATGTCAGAGAACTTCATCAACATCCAAATGAACAAATAAACAGTTTATTTGAAAACGCTCGTAAATTCCTAAATGCTCGTAAAAATTCAAAACAAATTTGTAAAAACACTGTTTTCACTACAGTGAAGATATCTCCAATTGCAATCTGTAAAACGCATGATAGTTTTCAGACTAATTTATAAATAGATAAATAACTACATAAATAAACCCTTTAATAATTCCCTAGGGAAATTACTTTTTTATCTCCAATATTCACACATAATTATATCGTATAGTCCCGTACACACACACATAGGGCCTCTAGGCATGCAGATAATGGGACGTAGAGTGGCGGGCAGCTCTCAACTTGGAAGGGGACGGTGCCTTGCTCAAGGGCACCTCGGCAGTGCTCAGGGGGTGAACTGGCATCTCCCACTGCCAGTTCACACTCCAAATGTTTTGGCCCACACGTGTCTTGAACTGGTGACCCTCTGGTCCCCAGCCCAAGGGTTAGTAGTCTGAGCTAATGCCACCCCTTAAGTGGAGCAAAAAATAAAATCTCTGGGACTTAATACAGAAGAAAAATGGCATAGGACAAAATAGAAATACACATACAGTACAAGTATATAAAATTTCTATGTAGCATGTGAAGTATTTGAATATTTTGCCACATTCTAGCAATGAAAGCTTCTGACATTAATACTTCTTATTTTATATAATGCAAGCCTCATGATGAGCTGTCATGTATCTGGGGTTTACCCCGTCTTTTGCCTGTAGTCAGGCTCCAGGAGAATTGTGGCCCACAAGGTGGAAAAGTGGCTATGGATGGTATTATGGATGGTAAATCAGCTTTTTGGTAATTTGCCTGTTTTTAATGTCAGGATGTGAAATTTATAAACCGCAATGTGACAGATTCCTTGCCTGTTGTTTGTTGCTGGTAGCTGTTAAACCTGACACTTAAGGCACCCAACAGTGAACAGTTGCCAAGAAGGCTTCTTTGCACTCACTCACTCCGGTTTTGTCCTATCGAGTACAGGCAGAATATCTTGTCATGACACTCAGAGAAACAAAACTATTTAGAGGTTTGATAATCTTGATAATTTTGATTAAAAAAATAAATCAATAAAAAATAAAAGCAGAGAAATTGGTAGATCCCATGTATCAAGGTAACAATCCTCTTGTGGTTTAACTGTACTCATGGCCCATTGCTGCATGTTTTCACCCTCACTGTCCCTTCTTTCCTTGTCACTGCTCTCTCCTAGTAATTTACAATAAAGGCAAAATGTTTATGTTATACCACTACATATTTAACTGATGTTTATCTTTGTCCTTTTCTCTGTCAGTGGATGCCACTATTCATCTGATTTTCTTTTTACCCCACATGCCATCTCAGACGTTTGGCTACATAACATCAACATGTACCTTAGTGGAAGAGTCAACAGGTGCTCCTCTCTCCAATAGCTCCTCCACTAAATCTGTATGTCCCTCTTTCGCCGCCAGATGTAGTGCATTAAGACCATTCTGGAAAGAAAACCAAAAAATTATGCATATCAATACACGCTTTTAAAAAAAAAAAACAGGGAACAAAGAATTATATCACACGCCTTAGGTCAGACCGTTGATTTTGGTCACTAAATACAGAGCCAGCATCAGAACTAAGCAGAGAGTGGACAGTGACAATAACATCAAAATGCTGTATTCATTTCATGTTTTGTTGCAATAGTTTGATGATCTGTTCTGATTTATAATGTACTACACACATGTTATTCTTTTACGATTTTGGCTAGTGGTTAATATTGAGCCTGCAAAACGTGTTTTTTATAATCATCATCACCACCATCACCATCATCATCATCATCATCATCAACATCATCAATATCATCTTCATCATCATCCTTTATTAATCCGCCATAGTAGGCCCAGATGAGCAACTTGTAATGGGACCGTGCCTTGCTAAAGGCCACCTTGGTCCCCAGCCCAAGACCTCGTGGACTGAGCTACTGCCACCCCGGTGGCGCCCAGCCTCGGTTGGCAAGGAAGCAGGTTGGCGAGGAGGAGGACAACCAGGAGTACCGCTGCCACCTTGGCACAGCGCGAGATGGCACCTTACCCCCGCCTCCTGCGGGCGGGCATACATTTAACCGGTAATGACCCTTCCGCAGGTTCACCCGCGGAAACTTTGTTTTACTTCCTCTAGATAGTCGACTTTGATTGTCTTCTCTATGCTCCACCAGTGCAATAAACAACCCCAGTGAGGCCGATCTGAAGTGTTGAGGACAAGGGGCAGGGATTTAATCAACGCAAGCTTACGACCCACGCTTACCTTGAATTCCTCGTTGATTGGAAATAATTGCAATCCCCAAACTCTATCAGAAAATGGGGTTCAGTGGGTTACCTACACCTGTCAGGGAAGGAAGTACACATGCTGATCCACTCAGTGTGGCACGCGAGCAGCTCCGGACATCTAAGGACATCTCATCGCCACTTGTCCCTTTAAGAAGGTATAAGTTGACTGCAGGGGGAAACTTATCTAGTTAGCATCCCAGAGTCTCATTCATTATCTAAATTAACCAGAAAACTCGTTCCACTAACTAAGAATGGCCATGCACCACCACTCAAAGAATCGAGAAAGAGCTATCAATCTGTCAATCCTTTCTCACTGGGCCAGGTGAGGTTTCACGTGCGGAGTAAAATTAAGCTGCAGGCTCCACTCCTGGTGGTGCGCTTCAAGTCAGTTCATTTAAGTTTCAGCTTTGCAACCATACTCCCCCCCGGAACCCAAAGACCTTTCTCAGATGCTGCCCGGCAGGTCAAGGGAATGACGCTGCCAATCGCTAGTTGGCATCATTTATGACTGGAACTACAATGGTATCTGATTGTGTTGGAACCTCCGACTGTTGTTCTTGATTAATGACAAAATTCTTGATAAATTCTTTCTCTTTTGTCCATCTTATGCCGGTCCAAAAATTTCACCTCTAGTGGCACAATACAAATGCCCCCAGCAGCCCTTCTTAATCACGGCCCCAGTTCAGAGAAGAGAACCCTAACCAGAGTTCTATTCTATTATTCCTAGCTGTGGTATTCAAGTGACTGGGCCTTGACTTGAGCACGCTATTTTTTTTAAAGTAAAAAGTTTTGAACTATCCACAGCACTGTTTATGACAGGTAAGGCAAATTGAACAAAACATGTCGTGCAACAACTTTCTTGCTTCTTTTTAAAAAAAAAAACCTTTTCATCTGTCAGTATTGATCTACAAGAGAAATGCATTCATTACGTTTGTAGTTCAGGGTTGTCAAACTCATTTTCATTGAGGGCGACATCAGCATAATGGCTGTCCTCAAAGGGCCAGATGTAACTTATAAATGTAACTAAATGTAACTCAATGTAATGTAAAATAAATGTAACTATGCCTTGATATTAAATAAATCTGAATTTATTACTTATTGAAGTTTCAAACATTACAGTTGCACAGAGAAAAAAAAATTGCTTCTCTGTGTTAACAAAAATCCTTTTAATTTATCAGAAAATGAAAAAACCTACATAACTCCATCAATCGAGGATCAAACTATCCAAGTGAATAAAGAAAATAACATCGAACACAAGTTAGAACATTAACTTTGTTCAAAATGTTTTTGTCAAAGTTATGTTCTGAAAATGTTCTGAATTACTGCTTTGTGGGAAATGTAGTTTTGATCAAAGCAGACTTTTATCTTTAGACACCCAGGCCTTTTATGCTCTCGAGGGCCACATGAAATGATATGGCGGGCCAGATTTGGCACATGTGATGTACTTGAACTACATGCTGGAACTAAGTTGAATAAAGTTGAAGCATACAATTTAGCATTCTTAGAAAAGGTGAACTACACGTTAATACATGTTAACTGCAACACATTGCCATTTGTAAATTTTAATAAGAAAATATTTAAATTCCTCCACCTTTTTGCCTTCACCATGCTTTTGTCTATATCAGTATTGGTTATTATTATAACAATGAGATTAAAATTGAAGTGGAGCAATGACCTAAAAGAACGGTTTGAAGAAAGCGGGATTTTTGATGTTCAAACAGAATAGGCATTGAGTATCCAAAATGGCCATACTTCCAATATTGTTCAGCTATCATCAATATTATTTTATAAATATTTTTATTTTAGTGGGAAAATTACTAGGACAGGAAATATTTTATTATGGTCAATCAGACAAAGGTTTACATCATGGCAAAAAAAAAAGAACTGTTACAGTAGAATAATTAATGGTTTAGTGAAATGCTGGTCAACAAAAGTAACTGTTGGAGTGTTTTGGGCTTCGACATTCAGAAGCTCCAACAAGAGGAATTATATTTCAATAGAAAATATTTTCCTGACGCAGGTCTGCCATCAGCATTAAATTTAATGCCTTTGGTCCATCAACCAGTGTTACATGATGGAGTTAACACAACAGAAGGGTAGTAGAGTGTAAGTGCTTCACAAGCAATCACAACCAAACTGATGCTTTCTGACGCCAAACATGCACACACTTATTTAGCAAGTCAGAAAGTAACACACAAAAGAACAATTCACCTCATCCTCTTCTTCATCCATTCTATGGTGTGATTCTTAAATTAAGGCAGGATTTTAAATGTGACCTTCTATTGCAGATTCCCTGCAGCGTTTATCGTACCAGGCATCAAACTCTTGTCTTCTTCTCCTTGTCCAAGTGTTCTATCTATCTTTGTACTTTTCTATCTTCAGCCTGCGGCTTTCCTAAACAAACTGATGTGCCAAGCTGGCTTTGGAAGTGCTGGAATGACACACTTCAACAGCAGCCCTCTGCCTCTTTTCTCCGCCCCTCCCTTGTTTTAGATTCAGCGTCAGTCTGCCTTCTTTTACCCTATCAGATGGGTTACAAGGAGGAGCTAAATATCTTGGCCTGAAGGCTCTCCTGGCAATGATGTACGACTAGAGTCGTTGTGTCGCTAACATTTCTATCATTGCCCCTTCTTTCCTCATGCACATCCAACACACACACACACACACACACACACACACACACACACACACACACACACACACACACACACACACACACACACACACACACACACACACACACACACACACACACACACACACACACACACAAATACACAGGGGGGGGGGGCATTTTCTCTCTCTCTTTCTGTCTGTCTCTCTGTGAGTTGCCAAATACCAAACAGCCAAAAGGGTTTCAAGTTTCTGCACAGTCATAGAGGGTATGTAGGACACAAACAAACACTGACACATGCATATACACACTCAGACACACATGATGAGAATACTCAAATTTCAGATACCTAAAATGTCGACCTCGCGAGACACAAAAAAAAGAAGGGCATTTCTCTGAAGCCAATGTATGTCTGGTCAACAGAGGCTGTGTCAAAGAAACAGAAAATCACACATCTTCAAGGCAGAGAATAAATAGACAATCATTTATAGTTAGAAAGACAGATAGGCAGACAGACAGAGATGATAAATGGAGAGGTAAAAAAGACAGACAGAAAAATAGATGGACAGACAGACAGATTTCAACAGTATTTCAATATAATGTATTCCAGAAGCGATAAGCAAACCCACAACTGCATCACACGCACCACACAAGCTGATCCATGTACTGTAACCTTTTCCTCTGAGCTGGAAGTGAAAGCTTTCATTTAGGTAATGGAGGTTCAACCCAGCACAGTGATCCCTGACAGTTTGTAGCGCTTCCTGGCATGGGAGTCTCTGCTGAGATCCATCCAACGTAGATTAATATTCACACCCATATGACTGCTGACCTTTACTGTAATCACATATCATAAAAAATAACGTTTATCTGGTTTCACAGACCACAGAAACAGAAATTGTGACTTCTAAAAAATAAGAAACACTGAAAATTAATTCAGATTAAAGAGCATAGCTCTCGCTGAGGATTATCATCTATGTTGATTAAAACAGGGAAGTACTGTATGTTATTCTGGTTACAAACCCATAATGGACAGATCTTACGTAGATAAAATAACTTGGCAAACTTATCTGCCAAGATAGTGGTGTGATTACATCATTCACCAAATGTGTGCAGTGGTTTCACAGTGGTTCAGTGGTTCATTAACGATCATGGAGAGCCTTCTACCTTTGGCATGACACTCCTGCACTTGCAACCCAGTTGCTGCTTACTGGAAAGCGATTCTTCACTTACGCTTTAGAGAATTGCCAGTGGCAACTTTCAAAATGATTGGGATGTGTTCCAGTATTCCTGTCTGTAGCAATGAATTATGTGCAAAAAGCATTCTTATTCAAATGTTACAAAAGTTATCCTTATTCAAAGCATCCTTATTCAAATCCTTATTCCTTATTCAATGGTGGGAATATTAACCTTTGACTTCATTTTCAATTAAGAAACATATGAATATTTACAGAGTCATCCAAAAACAAAATTCAGCAGTGTATGACATACGCATGCTTCTGGTGAGCCTAGACTACTCCACTTTGTTTCGGATAAATGCAAAAGAGAAAAATAAGATATGGTGAGAATCAAAACATAAATAAATATTTATTATGTTTGAGTCATGTGTAAAAGTCAATAAAGCAAGTACCTGTAATTTTTTCAGACCAAGATAGATAGATAGATAGATAGATAGATAGATAGATAGATAGATAGATAGATAGATAGATAGATAGATAGATAGATAGAAACTTTTATTATCCCTAGTACTGTATGTGTTCAACATTTGATGAAGTAGTTTGTGAGATATGCTCACGACAAGATGACAACCAGGAAGACAATCTGAGACATTAAGATGTTACAGGTTATTATTCCCAAAGAAGTATGGTTTTTGGGAATAATATTTTATTGTATTGTATTGTATTGTATTCATTTTAAAGTCAGCAAATATTGTTGCAGCTGATTAACAAGATTTACATTTTGATTAACAAGATTAATTAATTAACAACATTTATAGTTAGATTTAGATTACTGTTGAATATACTGACTGAAATGATGCATCTGTGCTGTATGTCATGCATAGAGTATATGGTTCATTTGACAAAGTTGGCTATGACTATCACTATGATGACACTCCTGTGGATAAAGGTTCTTAAATAGTGTGTGAGTGCTTTTCCACTAACATGAATAAGATTGACTCATTTTCTTTGAAGCAATTTTGTAGCTAATCCAGTGATGATGATTTTGAAAGATTGTCTCTTTTGTGAAGCAATGCTAGTTTGTGCTGTCAGGACTGTCGGGAAAAAATGATTCTTGGATAAAATAAAAACATGTCTGTTCCCTGTGGTAAATCTTCCTCAGTCGTATGTAAGGGGACAGATCTTCTTCAGAAAGTGTCAATGCATTCATTTGTATTGCATTTCCAATGAATACATATCCATTCTCATACACACGCGCGCACGAACACACACGCACGCACGCACGCACGCACACACACACACACACGAAGTGAGAAGATGACTGGCATACATACAAAAATGTCACAAGCATCTTTGGTCATCTGAAAACAGGACAAATGTCATCACATGACTCTTAATGGATACTATGAAGGGCAGGGCTCTCCTGTTGCAGTGAGGGAACTGTGTGTGTGTGTGTGTGTGTGTGTGTGTGTGTGTGTGTGTGTGTGTGTGTGTGTGTGTGTGTGTGTGTGTGTGCATGTGTGTGTGTGTGTGTGTGTGTGTGTGTGCGTGCGTGCGTGCGTACGTGCGTGCGTGTGTGTTTGTCATCCATGCGCTTGACGAAACCCATGGTGAAAGTGACAACAAACACTGTAATTGGGTTGCCACCTCCTGTCAGTAACCTAAACACAACCCAGTGCAAAAATAGTTGTTCTTAAATTGTCGGACAATCACTGAAGGCCAATAGTAATCATACAACGCAAAATAGGAGATGATATATGTCTACTTACACACACACACACCCACACACACACAGAAACTGCGAGACACTTCTGTTGCCAGACTCCTTTAAGCTACCTTGTGACTACTCTAAATCACACTGTCATAGAAAGGACAAGGGGATTGGATGTTCAGAGGTTGAGCGGGGAGTATCTGGCATTCCCTCCAACCACTCCTCCATAGTGGAATGTAAGTGAGGGTGGATATGAGGTTAGAACAGCTGTCATTAGGACAGTGTGGTGGAAGTGGAAGCAGGGGAGTCTTTGAAGATATGCTTAATATGAAGTTGTTAGGCAGGTTAAGGTATGCTGTGACCTAGCTCAGTTATATGATGACACCATGATGCAACAGTTTGAAATTTGGCTCCAGTGTGTTTCACAAACAGAACTGTTGACAGCTTTGATACAGTGCTGTAATAGTAGCATGTAACGCATACACTCCATATCTACATGGTGACCAATTAAACAGCAATTTCTAATGTTCTGAGCAGATCCAGTAAAAACAGAATCAGATCAAATTAATTAAACTATATATTTTATTACTACTGCTGCTGAAAGGATATTTTAAAAATATTCTAATTTTTCTCCTTTTCCTGATAAAATCTAAGCTTCGGTAAGTGAAAAGCTAGAAAAGACTTAACTGATATTATATGTCCTTAAAATATAGGACTAAATTATTTCACAAGTTCTTGTCCTTCATTTACCTAATTGTTGTTGTTTTTTTTTGGCAATACTAAATCACTATTTCAAAACAGTCTTCACAACTAAAACAGTTAACAATTTGCCCTATTTCCAGTTCATACAGCTAAACTGAATGCTATTGCCGTTTCAGAAGTGTTGAATTGAGGAACAGCAGAGGAACATAATAAAATTATTTTTTCCTAAAACAAAGACTCTGAACGTTTTAAGTGTAACTTCATGGTAATAAGGACTGGTCATATCAAAATGAGTAAGTAAATGATCAGCATTGAGGTAATGCCTCTCAGTGGAAATTACTGCTATGGTATAGCCATACATTTGCAACGATAAACAGGAAAAAGCAGGTTTTTATTTAATTTTGGACGATAAAAGAAATGTCAATATGCTGGATTGAACCTCTGTTGAGATGTTTCCTTACCTGGTTACAGGTGCTGATGTCTACTCCATTCTTTAGGAAGTCAAGGACTTTGTCAATGTTTCCTGCTCTTGCAGCACGCAGGAAACTGGTGTTACTGTCAGACTACAGAAAAGAAAAGAGGATGGATATGAGAGTTATGTATGTTTTAGTACATGTTTGTTTTAACACCTTCAGTATTCTGGAATGTAATAATACAAAATAACAATAAGAAGCAACTCAGAAAATACTTAATAATTTATTTTATTTAAATAATTTATTATACAAAAAAAATCTTCAGTAGTTCAATTATTTAAAAATACCTTTTCATATTCATTCATCCTGAAAGTTTATTTTATGTAAAAACTAATATGAGTTGAGACAGTGTTTTATGGTTTTGTAGAAGTCAGACATCCTGACTATGTCAATACTTTGTCTGAATAAGCAGTTCTAAATTTAACCAGCTGTCATAAATGCTGCATAAGCAGCTGCAACATACGCACGCACGCACGCACGCACGCACGCACGCACACACACACACACACACACGCGCGCGCGCGCGTGCACACACACCTAAGATAAAACCATAATGACTTAAATACACATGGCACACTCAGCAGAGTAAAGAAGTTATTTTTGTTATCCATTCATCGCCTGTTGCCTTTAGAATGTCATAAATTTGTGTCATGAAATGTCACTCAAAATGTTTTCCTTCTTAAATGAAAAACACTGTTGAAGAATACAGTTCACCTACACTTTTTTTCTTGAATTATTATTATACATAGACAGCAACATGTCACCCTGATCACTTGTGAAGTAACAAAATAGACGATTGTTGTCTCTTGATCGCTTACCAGCGAATCAGCAGTGTCAGATCCTGGGTCGGCTGCTCCATAGTAATCAGAATGAGTGTTTGAGTCTTGATCACCACATCTAGTTTTTAAAACCCTTTCTGAGCCACAGGCATGACATACTGCTGCATTGCCCATAGTAACTACCAAAGCTGGTGAATATTAATAGCTTAAGCTGAAGAGAGGTCTTCCTTTATTTTACTCACTGTTAAGTTATTTGCTCAACTAAGGTCCAGTCTTTGTAGCTTATCAATTTGCATCCAGAGGTTGAAGCATGTCCAGCTCAGTTTAATGCCTTTCCTGTTTGGTTGCATCAATCTTACATGTTCTGTCCACTTAATTATCATATAATATTATAGAATCACTATTCTGTTTCCTCCCTGTTCTAAATTCTGGCAAAATCTTCTCAGTCTTCAGAACTTGTTTTGCTGAGCGAGCAAAGCCCAAGAATGATCCAGTCCTTCCAATGCTTCTAAAACCTTCTGTCTGTAGGATAACAACTGCAGCCATAAAGATTATTCCCTAAAAGTTTCTCCCGCCTTGGCTATTTTTACTTCTCCATCTATTCAGTGGAGATCCCCACCCATTGGTGCTGTACCCACGGTGGGGCTTAAGACAGCTGGGCTTGACTCTTGCTGAAGACCGCATGCTCTCCAGGAACAGGTTCATGATCGAGAGATGGAATTTGAGACTGAACACAGCTCTCAAATGTCATAAGAACACACTGCTAATCACCATTAGGAAAATATGGAAACTATCTGTTAACTTTGGAAGGGTTTTTTATGCATCTTGAGATTGACATCACAAATGCAAAGCATAAAACACCAACTGATAAACCAACCCAGAAGTATTTTGCAAATTTTGGAAGCACTGTCCACTTACAGTGAATATAAAAGCCTACACACCCCTGGTCAAATGCCAGATTTTTGTGGTGTAGAAAGATTACAGAAGACAAAAAATTTCACATATCCTGTGCACAGCCCTCTTCAGATCACCCCACAAATGTTTGATGGGAATCTGGTCTGGACTTTGATTGGGCCTAAAAAAAGAAGTTCCTCTTCATCTTCAGATTTCTAACAGTAGGCTGAAGGTTTTGTGCCAACACTGACTGGTATTTGGCACTTTTGACTTTGACTTTCATAATTCCCTCCACTGTGAGTAAGGCCCCAGTTCCAGCTGAAGAAAAACAGCCTCAAAGCATGATGCTGCCACCATCAAGCTTTAATGTATTTACTCCAAATACAGTGCGCACTCGTTACTCGCGGTTAATGCGTTCCAGGAACCACATGTGAATAACGAAGTCTGCAATATAGTGACAAACTATTTATCTTATTATTTACAGTAATTTAAACATTTAGGAACCCTTCCCATACTGATATAAAACCACCTTCTATCTGCATTACCTTATCCCACACTCTTATCGACTGTTTAAAGCACTTTTGTGTCTCACGGACATGCGCTGTGTTCCGACACTCCTGGATTCTGTCAGCCAACAGAATGCGCGTACAGTATCACGTGACTACCTACCAAAAATCCGCAATGAGATGACGTCGAGAGTGTTAATGCGCAAATGTGCAAGGGCGCACTGCATACCTTTTGGAATTATGTCCAAAAAATTAATATATCTTTGAATAATGAGATCCCTCTGATGCTCTGCAAGCTCTGTGCAGTAAAAGGCTTGTGTTGGAAGATGTGGCTACAAAAATGTCAGAAACAGCTGAACTTTATTTGGGGTTTATCAAATTCACTTTATTTGGTGACAGCTGTGTGTTGACTTCAATTTAACATGAGTTTCAAAGTAGTTGCTTAAGTCTGAACACACGTGTGCTGTACATGTCATAAGTCACATGAAAGATGTAAAAAGTTGTGAGATTATTTATCTTGATCTAATTTTTTACATGAGAAAAATGTGGCATTTGAGGACAAAACTAGCATATGAGGGGTGTGGGACTTTTTATATCCACTCTGTTACAGTGTGTTTTTCAGTAATTTCTGTTTTCACTGTCTCATTCATCTCTCCGCTAAGCAAGCACACATATAGAGATTGGATTGATTGAAGCAGCTGTAATCTCTGCATCTGTACAGAATTTGACCCGCCTGTTGTCATGTAATTGAGTATGCTGGATTATATCCTCTGCAGCACTCTGTCCAAGTGTGTGCTTACACAGGAGGAACATCAATCTCTTTTTCAGCCACATTTGCGTGAACACAAGAGCACTGGTTGTGTTTAGGTGCAACTTTCCTCACATTTATTGAAGCATCACCCAAGAATAATATAACTGGCCTGTCCTGCCAGTTTTGATCCTAACACATTAAACTAAATGTCTGTTTTCTTGAAAGGTCAGCAACTTCTCCGAAATAAAAAAAAGACTGAGTTGTTCAGACAATAACAGAAGTACTGTACTCCAGAACATACTATTATATGTATGGAGTACAGTAGTTCTGAAAATGAAAAATGTGACTTAATGCCTCTTCTCTAAAAGAATCCATAATCTTATTCAACAGACAACAAATTAGCTTCAGAAATTGAAAAAGTCTTACATTTTTTCACTGGCAGATGGCCATGCTCTAGGAGTAGAGATGCAACTTATACTTCCACCAGTGTGTTGCTTCTCTCTGAGTTAGAGCCACACTTCTCCTCTATTCTACCATTGTCCATCTCCGCAGAATATGGTCAATCATCTGAGATGAGAGGGGTAGAGCAAATCCCCAGCGCCACAAGCATTTCTATGCTAACCCTTGCAGCCCACCGTTATACAGACAGTGTCACACAAGAAAATAAAATGCCATTGTTAGGCAAACTAGATGTGAATTTGTAAGAAGATGATTTTCATTTTACCTGACGCTTTCGCTCAGCTCTCTCCCGCTGTCGTCTCCTCCTCTCCCTGGCTTTTTGTAGAGCTTTGTACTCAATACTTTGCTCAAGCTCTCGAGCTTTCTTCAGGTGGGCCGCAGCATGTGCCATGATCTCACCCCTCTCTTTTTTTCTCAAAAAACTATTTTAAAATGTAACTTTAGTTCACTTTCATATATATCCAAATTAATGCCTGCACTTTTCAAATGAAAATCTTTTAAAAAGATAGAAAATTTTTGTATAAAAATGATCCTCCTTCAAAAATAAATATTAAAATATTTTCCGCCTCTTTGATTTTATAATTCTCACCTTCAGCTTGTTTTCTCCTCTTAGGATAAAGATCAAGATGAGAGTCAAGCCAGGAGCTATCTACTCCACACATCCATACGAACTAGCTGAAAAGGAGTCATTCACATCCATGTGCACAAACATGACAGAAGGAGATGACTGAAAAGACTTCATCAATGATGAGAGTGAGACCTATCCATTTAGTCCCGTATCCCAACACAGGCTCACACACAAGTAGAATGACCCGGTCCAGATGTACATGGAAAAACCTACTCGAAGTGAACAGATGTGAGGAAAAAACGTAGTCTATGTGTGCATGTGTTATGTGTATGTGTGTCTGTTAGCTGCAATCACAGGAAAGTATTAATTATGTGAGGGGTTTAGGGTGGCTTCATGTCAACTGGCAGCTGACTAGCACAGCTGCAGCTACTCTCTCTTCCCACTGCTGTGAGAACATAGCTTATGGTGAGCAGCATAGGGATGCATGGGGAGAAGGTTAATGGACAAGGAAGGGAGATGGACAGGAAGAAAACAGAGGAAACTAGATCAAAATAAAGGAATTTTGTGCACAAATTTATAATTTTTATTCTAAATAACCTTAAAAAGATTTTCTTTGAACATCAATTTTTTTCTGGAAGCAACAAGCAACAATTCAAATAATTTTGAGGATTCATGAAAGATGAAGTTAAACTACAAGAAATCAAATGCATTACTCTATATTGCTGCTAGATAAATAGATGAAAAGTGTAAAAAGGAGTTGCCTTATTTTTGTATAGATGTCCACTCTGGTTTATTGCAGTTGTCTGTATATCAGTGTATGTGTTACATTTAAATATTCAGTGCTTGTGATTGACTGCTGCCTTGGCCAGATCTTGAAGATATTTTTACCTCACTGGGACTTAAATAATGGTGAACAAAGGAAATTTGAAAAACATAAGAATAAAGAAGAGAAATGTTGTTGGGACACAGTGACCAGGTGGGTACAAAGAATATTTTAGTGAACGAAACAACAAATTATGACACACCATGTGTTGGTGGAGAGCAGTCAGCACATACTGAGGCTACCAATCACTTGTGTGTTACATGCTTCCCCTACATAGAGGGGGGAAGTAGATTAGCCTGAATCTCAGCTGCACTCAATTATCATGACTGATGGCATATGATTTGACAGTTAGTGTGTGTGTGTGTGTGTGTGTGTGTGTGTGTGTGTGTGTGTGTGTGTGTGTGTGTGTGTGTATGTGTGTGTGTGTGTGTGTGTGCGTGTGTGCGTGCATGCGTGCATGTGTGTGTGTGATGTCAAAGTCTCTCTCTGTCAATACAGCTAAATTTATAGGCTTTATAGCGGGGTTTGGGGACAGGCACACTATCATAAACCTTTTTTAAACCTTTATTTCTGTTCACATAATGTGCCTTATATGTTCTGCAGTCAACAATCTGTCAACAACAATTGTAGCACCAACATCTCTTTTCCCACCAGTCACTAAGAATGGGAAAGATCTCGGGATTCATTCCATATTGTGATGCAGCCTTAACAGATTCACCCAACTGCATAAACCCTGAGCCTTTCAGTCTGTTTATGATCAAGTTGGACTTTAGTGGTTATTTCCTGCTTCTCTAGTACCCCCTGCTGTTGAAATTGAGAATATTTATTTTCCACAACTCACAATAATTGAACGTGAGCAATACTGAAATACCATTAAAGCGATTTGTTTTGCACAGATACCACTATAAAGTAATTTTCAACATTTCTGATGCATTTCCCAGGATTGATCATTTATCTTTAAACCCCATCAGTACTGAACAAAGACTAGTTTTTAATCAGAATTCATGAAAACTTCGCAGTCTGCCGCTGAGCAAAACATCCCAAAATTAAAAAATAAACTCAAGAGTAGGCATGAGGATTAATTTCTGCACCGAAAACTTACAATTGCTTAAACTTCAGTGTCATTACATGTTTATGTAAACAATCATGGCATTGCCCAAGTTGATGAGTTTCATATTTAACAGACAGAATCTATAAACATGTGCTCGGTAACGTGCTCCATTGAAACAGCAAAACCCAGCCTGCTTTGTCTTAGACTAAGGGGGTTGATTGATGGGGTTGTCTACTTGTAGGAGCTAAATTATGTCCTGGGTCTCCTTGGAACAATTGGTGCTCAGGTATAAGTAGGAAACCAATGTTGGCCGAATTAGTTTTGCGCTCGGACGCATTAACATGCTCTCTTTTATATGAAATATTTTGACATATGTGTTCAAATATTTATATATTTTAAATATTTTATATAACATGGAATGTCAAATATATAAAATCTATCATTAATTTTGATTAATTACTATTAATTGTTGATTTTAATATATTTTGTTATTTATCTTAAGACGTGTTTTTTTAAATTTATTATGCCTAATTACTGTTCTTAAGGCTGGTTGTGAGCGTCAGTGCAGAAATGTATGCCTGGATTGAAACTTAATTTTAATAATTTTAGTAAATTATTTAATTATTAAACGACTCAAATGACAATTATTTAATTTTAAAATGACTACAATTCTTTTTTTTTTTGTTCTCAACTACATCTATTATTTTTGCTCTTCATTTATCACAATTTTATATCTACTTTATAACTGCAATGGCCCAAACACCTGAAACTGCTCTTACTATAATATAATTTGTTGTTTATTTACTGTTGTTTTTTTGTGTATTTGTGTGTCTGTGTGTAAGAATCAGAGAGAGACCATTTAAGAGTCAGATTACACTAAATGGAAGGGCCCAAAAGAGGGCTGAAGTGGGCTCTTGTTTCTGATGATTTAGTGAATCTCGGGGTTAATGGTGTACTTTTCAATTTATAGATCCAAAGGCTTTTATTCGGCCCATTAGGAGTCCAAGAGAGACGGCTATGGGAGACGCAGAGGCAGCACACGTACCCCTACACGTGTCTGTTCATGCACTTCAGATGGTGAGTGTGTATGCAGGTATAGTGTGTGTGCACTACAACTCACCACTCGCATACGTTTCAGGGTTTGCACTAGTGTACTGCAGGCCTGGTGGACCACCATACCGTCTATGTCAAAGCAGAAGCGAATATGAGAATATGAATTTTCTTGAAAATTTATTGTGATGCCAACGTAAAAAAAGAACTCTAGAGTGAGAGCAGAACACAACTCACACAGTCTGAAGCATCTTGCTATTATTCAACAAATAGAGCAAGCTGTCATCAACACTTTAAAATGAAATGAGTCGTTAATAAATTTCAGCAGACAAATATATACTTTACTGTATTGCAAATTAAGCAACGAATAAGAATATACTCCTCACCAGGCTTTATAGCTGTTTGGAGAAAAGCTCATTACTGTATTTTTATTCAGTAAAAGAGGTCTCTACAGAAAGGAATGACCTAACCAAATACATCATAGAATTTTCAAAATTTACAATTACAAATATTGGAAATAGATAGATAGATGTACTTTATTTATCCCAAACTGGGAAATTTAAAGTAAATACAATACAGTAATTCACCTTTCAACTCCATAACCAGGTAAAACAATAATAGCTTTCACAATAAATCCCTAATCTCTTTCTTCCTGGGAGCTAACTCTTTATTCATTATTATTTTTCTATGGCTTGTTTTGGAAGTAGCTGCTGCAGTTATTGATTTGTCAGTCAAAATGAAGCCACAATGCTGACTTGCACACTGCCTGTGTTGAGTACATGATAGCACATAATGTATCTGAGATTTAATGGAGGGGACAGCTTTCTGTTGAAGATGACTCATTCATATTTCTAAATTGCAATTTCTCCTCACTAAGAAATTGTTGTTTTCATGAATACGTTTGGTTTTAGTGACGCGTCAAGCTTGTGTAAACCTACTAAGTTAGTGTTTGGGTGACTGTAGAAGGCCAAATTCGCTTGTTATTCAACAGCAAGCACAGAGAGTGGACAAGATAATGAAAGCAAAGGACATACCTTTTACACTTAATTACATTTGACTTTAATACCAACACAGATAATAGATTCTATATTTTCTGTCTCTGTCAAAATTCCATAAACATCTTGCTGGAAAAATACGGAGGCTACCTGCATTGTCAATATAAAATATTATTCTAAACTTGTAACCATGTCTTACAAGCTGGTGTTAGGGTTACGGTAGTCCACTTCCATAAATTTGAGTGTTACAGATTTTATTCAATGATGCAGTCAATATTTGCTAATTTTAGGGTTTTGTTCATGGTTTCTTCTTTTTTTATTGCAAATTTGAGAAAATCTTAGGGCTCTTCAATGCCAGTTTATAAATTTTATATGGTTCTGATTGTAGTTGGCCCTTAATCCAAAAATGTGACACTGAGCTCACTGAAAACGAAGATATAGCAAAGATTTTCAACTTTTTTATAAACTTTTTTATAAACAGACAAAGATTTGTGTTTTGTATGAACTTTTTGGAAAAGAACGTTTAGGTGTTGTTGGATAACTCTTAGTTGGCTTAGGAATGTTGATCTGTTAAAAAGATGTTAAAGTTTAAAGAAGAATTCCGGGAAGTCACAGCACCTGAGCTGCTGGTGGGTGTATTCTGGTACCTTGGAGATTGCTTTCAATCTTTGTGTAAATAATTAACTCTCACCAAACTCCTTATTTAATGAAATATGAAGGATAAGAAACAAGAAACGAGAAAGAAACAAGAAAGAAAATGATATTGCACTCCTAAATGTACAATACCAGGAATCCCTTGAAGTCTTTCAAATGTGTGACATGAGCCTCGCCTTCCTTGTTTTAGACCTTCTAAAAAAAACACATCCAGATGCGTGCTCAAACACACACGCACACACGCACGCGCGCACACACACACACACACACACACACACACACACACACACACACTCTGCAGCTGATCCCTGTACTACGTGACTGCATGATAAAAATCAATCAAACACTTTTGCATGATGCTAAATGGTGGATAAAAAGACTACACAGAAATAATGCAGTAACAGATTTACCTAAGCTTCACTGCAAGGATGTGATATGTGACAAAGCTGTGGCCTTCAAAAATCAACCAGCTAGCTCTACAAAAATCTTTCTGCACTTGCTAACATTAATACTGCAGGTAGACCAGTGCATAATTTTGTACAAAAAAATGTTGGTCTGCCACATGAATTACATCCGCCTTGGGTGACACACAAACACACACACACACACACACACACACACACACACACACACACACACACACACACACACACACACACACACACACACACACACACACACACACACACACACACACACACACACACACACAACACAGTGAACATAATACAGAACACAGATAGCAATGAATTGATGATTTGTATTTGACGTCATGTTGCAACAGTTTTTACTGCTCATAAAAGGTCATACCATGATGACATAACTCTGTCTCTCCCTCTGTCTCTGTTAAAACCAAATCATGCAGACTCAAATTTAATAGCGAGTGTGGGCTTAAGAATACAGATCGGACCACACCCACATAAAGAGAGGGGCAGGTGGAGGGAGGGGAGGGGATAGAGATGCACTGTAAATGGTGCATATAACCTTGAAAGAGCCATGGATGAGAAAAACACAAAGACCACACCCTGTAGGAACTGTAGCAGTGCCATGTCCACTCATACCAGAGTACCGTATGTGTATACAATCCATTTAATTTATGACTCAGCTGATTTGCCAGTAACATTACTCACTCAGTTGCCCCTTCACTGCTGCTGTGCTGCCACTATATTTGCACAGACAGACAAGCAACAGCCTTATAGGTGGGCAGAAATACTACATCAACTGTTTGCAGGCTGTTTTTTTTGCTGTATCAGTACAAACTGGGACTCAAGAAGAATCCAGATAGAAATACAGAGCAAACCACTGAATGCAGAAATTAATTATTTGTATGACTGGCACCAGGATTACAAAGTGTTGTAATTCAAAATCCACTTCGCTGGCACACTAACATATGTCCACAGCCTCTCTCACATTAGTATGATATCCACTACCATGGAAATAGTCATACAAATTCATGGCTGTCCCGTATTTCCTCTTTGATGTGCTGACTAAGTCCCCGGGGAAACACACAATGTCAGTTTGCCATTTATTTTAATGAGATGAGAGTCCATTGGAAAATAAATTAACATAATATGTTTAGTCTACCATCCTACTGCAGATACTATCAGTCCTGTGCAATATCGATATCCTGCTTTCAGGGTGTGTACAGCTGTCTGTAATACAGGATCATAGGAGGGGCTGCTCTGTTCACACAGGGTTTAGCAGGAATGTATTCAGTCAATTAGGTCAGAAAAGCTAAATCTTAAGCATTCAGTACACAAAGAGTACTAAACATGAACAAAAATGTGGTGTGTGTGTGTGTGTGTGTGTGTGTGTGTGTGTGTGTGTGTGTGTGTGTGTGTGTGTGTGTGTGTGTGTGTGTGTGTGTGTGTGTGTGTGTGTGTGTGTGTGTGTGTGTGTGTGTCTCTGGTTCTGTGAGGTGTTATGAGCCATGTTATCCTCAACGACACAGCAAAAAGCTTTGATGTCTTTACCTATGTGAAAACCTTCGATTACACAACTCAAACAAGATGAGAGTTGGGGGGAGGTGAGGAGAGAGAGAGAGAGAGAGAGAGAGAGAGAGAGAGAGAGAGAGAGAGAGAGAGAGAGAGAGAGAGAGATAAAGCAAAGATAGCAAGAAAGAGAGAACATGTTTGCATGAAGGCATCTCAGTTGAGCTTCTGAGAAGTCCATTGATCACCTGCCATGCCCTCCTCTTCTTCTTTTGACAGGAAACAGTTCTTAGGCTCTAATGAATAATTGACAACTAAATGCTTCCTACTCCCCCCCAGTCTATAGAGTATGTCTGGCAAAGGGCTCATCTTTAGACCAAATGCTTCTATACTTTTCCTTGCTTGAAGATGCTTAACCTGCATCTTTTAAGTTAACGCAATCATCTCACATTACACATCCTCACTGCCCCTCTTCTTAAAATATTTCTTAGCCACTTCTTCAATTTGTCTTTATTCATTTGATGAATAGTCTTTCGCTATCGCTGTCTTTCCAGTAGGAGATAGTGTCAGATATCAAGGCCAACGACAAAGTTATGAGGTACCATGACAAGCAAGAACAACGGGCTATTGGGATGCTGTATGTACCTAACATTTTATCTGGGACTAAAATAACAACGCATTTCTCTCTGATCTATCACCATTACACAGCCATGCAAACTCACACAAACACATTTATAACTATGGTGTGACTGTTGTCCTGATATTGCATCAGGGCTGATGTTAACAGAATGGCTATTGAATGAATGGTGAATGGTGTTTAGAGGATTTGCTGAGATGGGAAATATGAATGAAAGAATGAATGAATGAGTGAATGAGTGAGTGAGTGAGTGAATGAGTGTGAGTGAGTGAGTGAGTGAGTGAGTGAGTGAGTGAGTGAGTGAGTGAGTGAGTGAGTGAATGAATGAATGAATGAATGAATGAATGAATGAATGAATTCTAACCAGTGGACTCGCAGCTTTGGTAAATACAACCATGTAACAGCTAAAGGTATTTAGGTGTGACAAATACCATCCATCATTTACATCTCTATCTGTTTCTATTAGACATAAGGCAATGTGGGACTATTTAAAGGTAACATAATGAAGGTTTCTATTAGGACCCCTTACTGCAGATTCCCATCACACCAATCCCTGCGACGAAAGAGAGAGATGCAGAGAAGAAACAGACAGAGAGGCGCAAAATAGAGAGATGATAATACTGAAGGCTGCAGTGAAATCTGACCGCTTGGCACATCACGATCCTGTTGAGACCAGTTGTGAAGTGGAGCATTGGACAGAAGGGAAGGGAGAGGAGAGCTTCTGAAGGGAAATTGATTGTAGGGGTAATTGCCCGGACAAAGAAGATAAACTAAACATTTGAGCATTTATTTTGAGGTCATGAGAGGAAGTGAAACTCTGGAGGAGCAGAGATGAAGTCAAGCTGACAACACAGTGAGAGGGGAAAGTCATTCAAGACGAACTACAAACTGAAAAAAACAATGGGATAACACTTCAAAAATAGGGGGATCTTTCCACAAAGCTAAAATGGCTCTAATCATCTCATCTTTAAACTCTAGATAGAAGGGAAGAAGATTTATGATCCAATTTTCTTGTGTATTGTTATATTCTGAGTCAGACTTGAACAAGCATGGATCAACCGAAGCAAGGAGGTTCTCAGATTTCAGATCAGTGGACATTAAATCCAGTCCTGAATTGATCTCAGCAAAATTAGCTCTTGAGTTTCCACAATGCAGTCTAATGGAGGGGGAATGGTGAAGAATGTAGGGGACTGACAGAGTATGGTGAAGTCTTTGTATAGCTCAGATGGAGTAGAATAGAAACTCCAATTTACACCAGCCCAGAGGAGAGAGTAACCGTTCAGAGATGATAGGTTGTAGAGCATTGAGATGGGGATGCACAGACAATTGGCTCGGAAGAAGCTATTATCCTTCAGAATAATCTCGTATGGCTCCAGATCTGAGCACAGAACAGTACAATACTGCAACATAGCACTGATCATTATTTTTTTCATTCAAATGGATTTCATGTATCCGTGAAGTGTAGGAAAAATTATGTATAAACTCACCATTATGGATAAATGTATGTTTGTTGTTATTTCAAACTACTTGAAGATTCTATTCTGTCATCTATTTTCATTTTAACTACAGCATGTTGTGTATTTAAATCAACTGTGATAAACCGCTGGTAAAAAAAACAACTGTTTGGGTTTTATTGACAATCATCCATGCATTTTCTGAGTACTTTCAAATTGGCTATAGATTATTTAAACTTTCCTTAGCCAGCCAAATGTTTTGCATCTCACTCATTTTGTCAAGCTCTCCATATAAGTTACTTGCATAGTCAGTGGTGAAACTATGGAGCAGAGTTCAATGGAATTGTTCATTCTTTTGAGGGTATTAAATTAAAAATGCCATTTTGAAAGAGTAAACAAAAATGTGTCTTCCCAACAACAATACTTTAAAAAATAGTCAAATGACCACTGATTCACACACAGATAATTTGTAGCATTCTAGAATTGTAGGTTATTGTGATAATTCCAACAGTATTGTGATACTTTTCAGCAAAATAAGATCTCGTGAAAACAATGCATTCAGTCTAAATCCCAGCAACACCCTACAAACAGATAAAGAACCTCATAGTGGGTAAAGAAAGTCAAGCATCCACCAAGCTAGTGACATACATATTATTCACAGGAGTTGAGGGAGACCAAATCTACAGGTTACAGTCTGACTATTTGACCTACATGTATGGATCTACTGGAGAACAATGTTATTCTGTGTATGTTTCATTTCTCTGTGAAAAGCAAATAATTTCTAACATGGTAAGAATAAATTCAGTTACATTATTATGATTAATTCAGGATGAAGACATTGTACAGTCCTGGTTCATGGAAACAGGGGGGTAATTCATTTAATTCATTCTAAGGTGTCCTCTCCTCAATAAAGTGTGGGCACAAAAATTGGGTTTGGCTGCCATCTGCATTCTGCATTTGCGGTTGGTACAGTGAGTTTCATATCTTCATATAGGTCCCAACGTAACCCTCTCCCCCCGCCCCAAATTCAACCTCAATGTGCTGGGTCATAAGTCAGTTCAGTTGAAAATAAGGGTACAACATCCTGCCAGGTTCCATTGGGATGGAAAGGGTGTAGAGCAAAGGCAGGAAAACACAGGTCAACCATTTGGAGTGAGTGTGGCAGAGACGAGGCCATGATAATTCATCACCTGCTATGAATCAATGGAGCCAAGTTGAAGACAATGCTGTTGGAGGCTAAAAATTAATCTATGCAGCAGTAAATGAGTCTTCCTACTGTAAATCGAGTAGCAGGAATAAAGTGATACCTAAAAAAGTACTTGTACTTCAAGCTACCCATAAATGTTATTTTTTTGTCGTAGATCAAAAGGAATGTTCCTTCCTATGTGACTTTCACTGAAACTTAGACATTTGAAAACACCCCCCCCCCCTCCCGTGCATGTCATGGTAGAAGGAATATAAAGACCATATTTTTTTTGTGATTTGGCTAAACAATCCATTTTTGCCACAAAAAGGAGTTTTCATGGATAAAAAATGAAAAGATAAACAAACAACATTCATATGGTAGAAAACTCTGTCAAGGCAGATGGGTTCACCATGTTATTACACTGAAAAATGATAGACACATGCTTGTCTGCCTTAGGTTATACACCTTAACACTGAAAACATGCATAGGACTTGAAATAACAATGATATTATTAATACTTTAATTGTCATAGTGAGATGCTAAAATCTTGTAACCGTCCCGTTATCTAGAAGTATGCTTTTAAAACATTCTGGATCAGGACAATAATTATGACAATTAAGATTCAAAATTGTTCCTTGGGGCAGACCTTACCTTGGACAGACCAACATTGGCAAAATATACCCTCATTGGTAAACGTAGTAAAATCTTTCATTTAATAGGTAAACAAGGTCACTTCAACTAAAACTGTACATCTCAAAGCTGTTTAGGACATCACTGAAGGCAAGCTTATCAGGATCAGCTGAAGTAATATGCTGGTACTACTAGAAGATACATGTGGGAAGAGAGTTCTGTAAAGTAGCACAAAGATATCTGTTGTGTTCACTGTTGAGTGCAACAACGTAAACTTGCGCATGCAGGTGTTGACAGATATGTTTGATAAATTTGTTTATCTTACTTCTGTTAATATGAAAAAATACATTAGACACAGCCAAGATTCCTTCAGCATTATGCTCTCAAACACTAAAACAAAAACCTAATCTCAATTTTTCTTCTGTGCTGAAGGCACAAAATCTCCTGATTCCAAGTATGAGCTCAGTGGCCCCACCCTAAAAAATGAGACTTAAGTGTGTGTGTGTGTGTGTGTGTGTGTGCGCGCGCACGCACACGCATATGTAGCTCTACAGTCCATTACTGAAATCACATTAGCTTGAGGGAGTGCACTCAGACAGGAAACAGCCATCTACCATCTCCTGACTTTCAATGAATACACAAATATATTGCTTGATCAAATACTGACATTCACCTTCCAATTTATGTCTTACATTTATGAATATAAGCCAATGAGTAGAAATAACACTACTCTATATATAATTTTCCTGTTAAGCATCTAGTCACAAATATGCCATAAAGTTGTGCTGCAGACAATGAGATGATAGGAAGATGATCTCTACTGAGTATGTGTATACCAATTACCCAAGATGCACTCTGCTAAAAAAGGTTCCTTATCAAAGCAGACTGCACACCTTGTGTGTGCCTCACGCAGAGGGCTATGGAGCTGCCAATGTTTCACACAGATCACAAATTAAAATTTACAATGAAGAAAGCCCAGCATCCTACCTGAAAAACAAACAAACAAAAAAAAAGTCTGAAATGTGTAAACATCCTAGTGGTGATCTATATGTGAGTTGTAAACAACCCATTTTGCTTTCTGCAATAGTAACTTCTTGACTCAGCACAAGTCTAGTGCTGGTTGTTTTGACGGCAATACGACTGCACAAATGGCCTATTTGGGTAATATCTCAACCCTTAAAGCACTGTGTTCCAAGTGTCTTATCAAAACAGACGGCAGTTTCTGTATGCGGACAGGCATGGTTCTATTAGCAGCTAATTCTGACATAATTTAATGAAATATGTCAACAAATCTGTCAGTCGTTCAATACCGACGCACTAAGCGCAGCATCGCTCTCCCTCAGCAGCGGATTCGGCCGCTCGTCACAAGACCGACTGGGTCCGTCAGTGCGGGGAGTGGGATGCGGACACTCACCTGCCGTATACGGTTCTGGTGCAGCAGTGGTGGAGGTCCACCCTCGGGGGACGTGTTGCTAGAAGAGGCCATTTTCAAGTCACTGTCGGAGCCGCCGCCCCTGGAGTGAGTTTCTTCAGAGCTCCTTGACATTCTTCCTAGGTGCCCCTGGAGGAGACGCGTTCAGGGAGGTTCCTGTTGCCGGTGCAAGGTGTATTTGTGGTGGGCCTCAGATTGAAGACGGGCCCGGGATCATTCTGCTGCCTCAGAGGCAGCTTGTCGTGGGACGTGATAAAATGTAAAACAGAGAATCTGATTCCAGGATGTCGAACCAAGATGAGCGCTGCCTTCCCGTCAGAGATGCTCCCGGTGTGTCCCTGAATGTCTCAGTCTCTGTATGGAGACGTGAGCGCGCCTCGTGCGCGCTTCCCTGAAACACCGCAGGATCAATGTGTCCTTCACGGACTGTCGGAAAGTTCCCCAACACGTCTCCATTAGGATACATTTAAATAAAATATTTAATTATTTAAATTAAAATATTTAACCCTCGTCATGTGTTTAAATACGGCGCGTCTGACTGAGAACCAAGAGTCGCCGTGACGGCATTTTTTTTTTGTCAAAAAGTGGAGAATGATTTGTGCAATCAGATTAATGCATGCGGAAAAACATGCGAACTTGTGGATTTGCACAAGCATCCGATTTATGTATACTGTATTCCGTTTTTGTGTGGATAACGAGATCTTGCAAAATAATCGGTGTTGATTTGCAAGTGATCTGGAAATGTTCCGTTAGTGTGTCTATTAATAAAAAATATAAATGACTAGCGGGAACCCGTGGAAATTCCACGATCAAACAATAATATCAGACTTCATACTAAACCTATGAAAAAAATGTATTAGTATTATAAACCAAGCGCACCGAATCTAGTCCATGTATAGCGATGGGCAGATGAAGCCCCATGAAGCACTGAAGCGTTTCATCCCAATCGGTTCACTGCGGTTAGAAGATTCCTGAGGCCTCATTTTCTCTAGTACGACATCTACTGGATGCTAAAATATCAGTTGGCATATGTTTGACGTGTGTGGCATTTTGCAGAACGCTTGTGAATAAAAATGTCAGTAAAATAAGGAAATATGCAAAACATGTATATATTAGTGATGCAGTAAACTGTGTGTGTAAAAAATAAAAATTCAAATAAACCTATTAGTAATTCCCGTGGGGAAATTAATTTTAACTTCAAATGCTTGCACACGTATACTATATATATATATATATATATATATATATATATATATATAGACACACACACACACACACACAATATGCAGCTAGATCTGAAAATGTGTCAAGAAATCTGTATTGTGTGTAGACAGAACTATTTCTAAAAAAATAATCTGTAAATACATAGGTCTTGAAACAACTAAAAAAATGTGAATTGTAATGTCAATATCTTTTGCTATCATAAAAAACAGACGGATCTTGATGCCTTGTTATTAAAAAAAGACTTATAATAAACATCAAATTCAAAGTTTAGGCATGTGGATTTACCAACAACCAGCACTATAAACTCAGTTGCTGACACATAACCATAAAAGTGTAATTTCCTTTTTAGTATTCTTAGGCACACACCTCAGCCTGTGTCTAAGCCACAAATTTAATGGAGGTTGACTTGGCAAAATCAATACGAGACATTTAAATCGCAAGCATGACTCGAGGGTGAAATAAAGTTGGACAAAATCATGTTAGACAAGAAATGCCACTCAGTCCTCAGAGAAACCGGCGATATAGCTCAGTGGTAGAGCACATGCTTTGCATATACTGCTTTAGATTCAGTCCTTGGATCTGCAGCCTCCATGTCATCCCACGGAGTCAAGTGCCTCCGTGGGATGACACGGAGGCACAAGACTGTGTCAACTGTAGGCTGGTGTCCTGAGCCTGTTAAAATCAGAGAGCAGGAAGGGCATTCAGCATAGAAAAGCTTTGCTAAATATGAGTGTTCATCTAAAATGGAAAACAGATGACGCGCTGGGACATCCCCAAACAGGACAAGCTGAAACGAAGTTTTCACTGTCTTCAGAAAATGACAGCGCTAGAATCATAGTGCTATAGAAATGGAATGCATATAAATTTGATAGCTAAAGTCTTGCACCTAATATTAACTCTGTTGCCATGTTACCTCATCACTTCCTGCATGTTTATAGATTGTTTATGATTTCATTGCAGTCAATTATAGTACAAAAAAATTCAGTCAATTATATATATAAAAATACTTTATTATACATCTAACTTTGAACACCGGGATAATGAACTCATCCTGATCAAAGAAAGCAGCACCAAAACCATCAACAATGACATACAACAGAAGACAAGAACAAATGTTGGAGTAATCTATCGGAACTAGAAGTGTAATGTACTTTTGAGTTTTCTTAATGTGCGGGCAGTTGGTTCAGTTCATCACGACTGCGGCTGGCGAGATGGGCCTCCAGAATTTCCCCAAATAAATTCCTTTTCAGCAAGCTGTAGGCCATGGGTAGTAGCTGCTTGACAACCTTGTGGAAATACTGCAGAGACAGGAAACCAAAGATTAATAAGGAATTTCTTTCAGCTAAATTCTATGTTTTGCAAAATCAAGTCTGGTCCACAAAATATTCATTTATTTTACATACAGGAAGGTAACCATATCATATCTGACTATTTGGTTCTGTACAGAGCATTTAAAACTATCAAGGAAGCAGTACAAAATAACAACTCACGACTTAATTAAAAAGACTTACATGGGATCCGTAACAGAACAGGTCTATTCCAAGCTCATAACCCATGCCATAGTCACATTCATCGTTGGCAAACTGAACAAACGTGATCATCTCCTGCAGAGGTCCAAAGGCTTGGAGACGTTCTTCATCACTCTGGGCTTCAGCAATAGCCTTGCAGATTTTTTTGAGACTAGCTGGTTATAGAAGGAAAAAAATAGAATTAGGGCTCATAAGTTTTTAAACTATACACAAAAAGTTGTGAAATCATTTGGCATATTATTTCTTTCCTCTTGTTTCTTGACAATGAACCTTATACCACTGAAAAGCCTATTTGTGTTCCTTTTATATGGTTCCCAATCTTTAAGTAACATGCACTTTTGGTACGAGCAGCAAAGCTGAACATTTGGGTCGCACCCAAGAAAAATTGCCTGCCTGTACACGCTTCTTCACCTCTTCTCGACACTCTTTAGTGCTCTGGACTGTTGACCCCAAGTACTTAAAAGCCTCCACCTTCTTGATCTCTTCTCCCTGTAACCTCACTCTTCCACTTGGGTCCCTCTCATTCACACATACTGTATGTACTCTGTCTTACTCCGGCTAACCTTCATTCCTCTCCTTTCCAGGACAAACCTCCACCTCTCTAGCTTCTCCTCCACCAGTTCCCTGCTCTCACTGCAGATCACAATGTCATCTGCAAACGTCATAGCCCATGGAGATTCCTGTCTAACCTCGTCTGTCAGCCTGTCCATCACCATGGCGAACAAGAAGGGGCTCAGAGCTGACCCCTGATGCAGTCTCCCCTCCACCTTGAATTCCTCCGTCACACCTACAGCACACCTCACCACTGTCTTACAGTCCTCATACATGTCCTGCACCGCTCTCACATACTTCTCTGCCACTTCAGACTTCTTCATACAATACCACAGTTCTTCTCTGGGCACCCTGTCATAAGCTTTCTCCAGATCTACAAAAACACAATGCAGCTCCCTCTGGCCTTCTCTGTACTTCTCTACCAACATCCTCAAAGCAAATACTGCATCTGTAGTACAGTCAACCCTCGGTTTTCGAACATAATCCTTTCCAGAAGGCTGTTCAAAAAGCGAGTTGTTCGAAATCCTAAACTATTTTACCCATTATAATTAATGTAAATAATTTTAATCTGTTCCAAGTCTAAAAAACTTTTTCGAAGCTTTTTTTTTACTATTTTACACCATAAACTGCACTGTATACTGTTTACCATAAATAAAAAAGGGTAGAAATAGACACTGTTTTATTTTAATAAAAGAAATCCTATCGAACTTTGAACACGAATGCGCTACGGAGGAAGCATCCTGGGCATTCGAGTTTGCTCGGCTCCTGAGTGAGTCACGTTCAGGTACGCTCGGCTTCTTTCAGTTTGGTCGTGAGCCGAATTTTGGTCGAGTTCAGAGACGTAAAATTCTCGGATTGTCTGGTCGAAAACCAATTTGGTCGAGAACAGAAGCGTTCCAAAGCTGAGGTTTGACTGTACTCTTTTTTGGCATGAAACCATACTGTTGCTCACATATGCTCATTTCTGCCCTTAGTCTAGCTTCAACTACTCTTCCCATAACTTCATTGTATGCCTCATTAGTTTTATTCCTCTGTAGTTGCCACAATTCTGCACATCTCCCTTGTTCTTAAAAATGGGTCCCAGCACACTTCTCCATTCCTCAGGCATCTTCTCACTATCTAAGGTCCTGTTGAACAACCCAGTCAGAAACTCTACTGCCGACTCTCCTAGACATTTCCATTCCCCCGCAGATATATCATCAGGACTGAGTGCCTTTCAGGACTGAGTGTCTTTGTTCTCCCTCATTTTCCTCGTTCATCAACTCTTCAAACTACTCTTTTCATCTTACCATCACACTACTGGCACCTGTCAATACATATCTTTAATCACCCTAACCTGCTACACATCCTCCCCATCTCTGTCTTGCCAACCTGTATAGATAAGTCTCTCTCTTCTTACTGTCCAACCTAGAATGCAAGTCATCATAAGCCCCTTGTTTGGCCTTTGCTAACTCTACTTTCATCTTACGCTGCCTCTCCCTGTAGTCCTGTCTACTCTCCTCAGTCCTCTCAGTGTCGCAATTATTCTTAGCTAAACTCTGTCTCTGTATACACTCCTGTACCTCCTCATTCCACCACAAAGTCTCCTTATCTACCTTCCTACCAGATGACACACCAAGTACTCTCCTACTCCCTGATCACATTAGCTGTAGTTGTCCAGTCATCTGGCAGCATCTCCTGACCACCCAGAGCCTGTCTTAACTCCTTCCTAAAAGACATGCAACACTCTTCCTTTTTCAGCTTCCACCATTTCGTCCTCTGCTCTGCCTTTGCCCTCTTCATCTTCCTCACCACCATAGTGATCCTATACACCACCATCCTATGCTGTTTGGCTACACTCTCACCTACCACTACTTTTCAGTCACTGATCCCCTTCAGATTAAACCGTGTAGTCTACCTGTGTGCTCCTACCTCCACTCTTATAGGTCACCCTATGTTCCTGCCTCTTCTGGAAGAAAGTATTCACTACAGCCATTTCCATCGTTTTTGTAAAGTCAACCATAATCTGTCCCTCTGCATTCCTCTCCTGGATACCAAACCTGCCCATCACCTCCTCATCACCTGTTTCCTGCACCAACATGTCCATTGAAGTCTGCACCAATGACAACTCTTACTTCTAGGTATGCTCTGCTTCACATCATCAAAGTCCAACAAGAATTTCTCCTTCTCCTCCAGCTCACATCCTACCTGTGGAGCATACCCACTTACAACATTGAACATCACTCCTTCGATTTCTAGCTTCACACTCATCACTCTGACACTCTTTTTACCTCCAGGACATTCCTAACAAATTCCTCCTTCAAGGTAACTCCTACACTATTTCTCTTCCTATCTAAACAACGGTAGAACAACTTGAACCCTGCTCCTAAACTTCTACGTTTCTACCTTTCCACCTGGTCTCCTGGACACAGTATGTCTTACCTTCCTCCTCTGCATCATGTCAACCAACTCTCTACCTTTTCCTGTCATAGTTTGAACATTCAACATCCCCACTCTCAGTCCTATACACTTGGCGTCCCTCTTCTCTCTCTTCCTACGAACACACTTCCCACCCCTCCTCCTTCAACCAACACGAAAACACAAACATATTTTTTATAAATGAATTTGAATTCATTTGTTGTTTTAGAAAAGATGACCATACAAAAATACATCCTAAAGCACCTTACAGACCAATGAATAAATGAGCAAAATAAGAATAAGCTCACCATCTGTTTCTGGTAGTTCTCTGTATCCTACATCATTTCTGTCTACAGGAACAACGATACCTGCACTGTGGAATGTCTTGGCGACCACCTATGGTGTGACAAGAAGTTTCCAATTAATTAAGATTTATGAAAAAATACAGCAAATGCTGGTGACACAATGGGGGAATGTATACAGTTTTACAACTGGATTCTAGTCAAACATTCTGAGCTGATTCAATATATTTTACCTAAGTAAAGCAGTGACAAGGAAATGAACAAGAGAAAGAATATAAAACTGGTACAAGATAATGCTAAATTGACAGTGTCAATAAAAGTCTCTTCTTGTTCATGTATAGTTGCATTACACATGATTGCAATGTAATCGTTGAATTAAACAAGACAAATCATTGAGTTGAAGAGAAAGCGGGTTCTTATGACCTGCCTGTGGACATACGCCGAACACAATGTGATTAATACTGAACATTATCAACCAGTAATCAACACAGCCCACCCACATACTGTTGACTTTGAATTATACGAAGACTACTGCAAGAAATGAGATGACACTGAACAGTGAATAAGTTTGCACAGCTTGGATGGCTCACACAGCCATCCAAGCCATGCTGTAGGTAATGAAAGTGTTACCTTCTTGTCCCTCTGCTTCATTTCTTTGGTCTTCTGCTCTAGAGACAAGCCCAGTATTTCTGCTCTCTCTCTCAGCTGTGCCTCTAGGCTTTCCAAAGCTTCTCCCCCAACTTTCTTTCCTATACCATCTTTCTTTCTCCTCAGTAGATACAGGCTGAAGGAGGGAACAAAATGAATCAAGATGCATGGAAACAGCGAGACATCTTTGTCAATAATCTCAACACAAAGGCACAAAAAAGGGAAAGCCAGATCATCATTATACTCTGAAAACCACTGCAGTATCTCTGCACTCAAGCTGCTATAATTAACAACAACATCAAATATAAATGCAAATATCAGATGAATAAATAGAAAATGACTCATACAAATCACAATTTACAGAAGACATTTCACATAACTTCTCAAGCTTAAGTGATTTCGTACATGAAATGTTCGATATGGTTAACATGTGGTGGTGAGTACTCACAGGACCGCAGCAAACACGTTATCCCCTGTCTGTGTAATGTTGTAGCCTTTCTTAGCTTCATTTTCTCCAACAAAAGAAGGGAGGGAGTCTGGAGTATCTCTGGTGGATTTTGGAGACAATAAAATCGGAAAATCTCAAATACTTGTGTGTTGTCACCGTTTCATTATTATCAACTCCTCAAAAGGTTGATTTTGTTCCCTCACTGTAGCTAGGGTAGTAACTTTCCATAGGTTTGGTCGAGGGATGTTCATTGTACACATTTAAGAATTGTACATGCTTAGCAAGGATCTACCATAATACGTTCCAGACAGAAACACAGCGTTTTATACCTGTAGTACCCAATGTGATGCTGACTGTCTGCACTTCCCAGAAGGATGGTCTGAAACTCTGGTGGGTCATAAAAATATCTCCAATGAAGGTGGAAGTTGGGCTGAAGATTCTTTGAGGTTTTGTGAGCTCCTGCCAGGATTTCAAAAGGACCAACCAACTGCAAACCCAATGTGTCTTTCAGTGCACCTACGTAGATATAAACAGAAATGAGCTAGCATTGAGACATCACTCAAAAGTTAAACTTCTGTAAATTAGACTTTTCAGACAGTTTTGATTTAATATGTTAATATGTACTTTTTTAAATGAGGAAATTACTATGATTTTAATGGAACTGTTGCTACATCTCAACTGCTGAGAGTTCACTTTTTCTTGCTGTTTATCTCGCTTTAATACATTTTGTTCCTCTCCAGCTACTGGCAATACAAAATCTGGAATTCATGCTGGTCACCAGCATGAGCAGAAGTTTAGAATTTTAATTGTAATAGATTATACAGTTATTTGCTGTTCTGCTTATATGACATATTAAATAGCAATGCTGTATGATGTGTCATTGAGTGGTAGCACTTATAAATGTTTTACTTCAGACCATGGCATTTGTATCCCAATGGAAAATTGTGATGCAGGTTTCTGCAGGTTTCCTCAAATGCTGGACAACAACTAATTTCAGCAATACTCTTATCAAGAATCTGGGCATCTAACCCATCACAGTAATCAATTAACCCATTGGCTAAGTATGTTTTGATTATGTCTTCTCTATGTCTAATAAGACAAAAAAACGATTGTCAGAAACAGTGTTACTGTAACAAGGAAAATCATTAGCTAATTAGTGTACCACAGGGGCTGTCAGGAGAAAGCTCTTTGCAGAAGTCCCAGAAGTGGTAAAGGTCTTCTGGCATCTGAAGTTTGTACAGTTGCACCACCTCTTCACGCTTCTCTGAATCCATATCGGATAAAGGTACAACTCTGGATTCATCCGAACAGGTTTTCTTCAAGTACCCATTTCCTGGGTCTGACACCTTAAAGAATAGATTACAAAAAATGTTAAAACTAGGGGTTAACAGCAATTTATCAATTTATCAATCTTTATCAAGTCCTATTCCTGGATGGATTTTAAAAATTTACAGTATATAACCCACAAAAAAACCCCCCACTGATTCCTATTAAAAGACAATCAAACCAGTGTCTAATCAACTTTACAAAAATAGTTGGATTAAAGTCAGGGAAGAGGAGTTTTGGGAAATCAAAATGAAGTTTAAAAGTCATTCATCACAAAACACAAATTAAAAAAAACGAGGGTGTGGTGTAAAAAACTTTTTTTTTTAAAAACTGCACGACAAGGGACTTATTTTGTTTTTAAAGCTTCAAAGTCTCCACAATTATGAAACACAAACTTACACGACTAAATTACGAGCTGATTATTCTGGGGTTAAATAATTCCAAAGGTGAATAAATGTACAATAATAAATGTAGTCTCAGAACGACAGATTGGGAAAAACCTCCAGCACGTTGTTACACTTCGGCCACTAATTGACAGCCTCTGTGGGTTCACAGAGGCTGCAAGAGAATGGGATCGATAATTTAACTTACTAAGGTAGCCTGATTTGTTGCACGATTTGCATGTGTGGGTTATGCAGTTATAGCAGACGACCGCGAAACGTTTCGTATAAAATCACTCCAGTGTGTCACGTTAGCTGGGATTATTAACGAAAACGCTGCCATGTTGTCGCCTGACCACTGCTGTTCAGACAGGGACCCACACACGTTTTCTGCCCACGTTTAATATCAATTGGTTCATACCCACATGCAGCACAGCTTCTTGTTTTATGTGCACTACATCCAAGCTAAACAATAGAGGGTGGTCAAACTGTGTAAAATTACCTTACTAGATTTCATTTTTCTTTTTGCGCGCCCTGTCATTTTCTTCCTCTTGTCTGTCCGCCGGTCTTCCTCGGTGGTTTCCCTACGGCAGGCGTAGTAAAGCGCACTACTACCCCCAGAGGTCTAATTATGTAACTACAGAATTGCATTGTGTTTTTGTAGATCTGGAGAAAGCTTATGACAGGGTGCCCATTGAGGAACTGTGGTATTGTATGAGGAAGTCTGGAGTGGCAGAGAAGTATGTTAGAGCGGTGCAGGACATGTATTTGGACTGTAAGACAGTGGTGAGGTGTGCTGTAGGTGTGACAGAGGAGTTCAAGGTGGAGGTGGGACTGCATCAGGGATCAGCTCTGAGCCCCTTCTTGTTCGCTATGGTGATGGACAGGCTGACAGACGAGGTTAGACAGGAATCTCCATGGAATATGATGTTTGCAGATGACATTGTGATCTGCAGTGAGAGCAGGGAACAGGTGGAGGAGAAGCTAGAGAGGTGGAGGTTTGTCCCGAAAAGGAGAGGAATGACGGTTAGCCGCAGTAAGACAGAGTACATGTGTGTGAATGAGAGGGACCCAAGTGGAGGAGTGAGGTTACAGGGAGAAGAGATCAAGAAGGTGGGGGATTTTAAGTACTTAGGGTAAACAGTCCAGAGCAATGGAGAGTGTGGAAAAGAGGTGAAGAAGCGTGTACAGGCAGGATGGAACGGGTGGAGGAAAGTGTCAGGTGTGATGTGTGATAGAAGAGTTTCAGCTAAAATGAAAGGAAAGGTGTACGAAACTGGTGAAACCAGCAATGTCATTTGGTCTAGAGACAGTGTCACTGAGGAAAAGACAGGAGACAGAGCTGGAGGTAGCAGAGATGAAGATGCTGAGGTTCTCTTTGGGAGTGACCAGGAAGGATAGGATCAGGAATGAGTACATCAGAGGGACAGCACATGTTAGAGGTTTTGGAGGTAAAGTCAGAGAGGCCAGACTAAGATGGTTTGGACATGTCCAGAGGAGAGATAGTGAATATATTGGTAGAAGGATGCTGAGTTTTAAATTGCCGGGCAGGAGGCCTAGAGGAAGACCAAAGAGGAGGTTTATGGATGTAGTGAAAGAGGACATGAAGGTAGTTGGTGTGAGAGAATGCAGAGGACAGGGTTAGATGGAGGCAATTGATTCGCTGTGGCGACCCCTGAAGGGAAAAGCCGAAAGGAAAAGAAGAAGAACCTCACCGGCCCAGCTAATACTACATACTGTATATATCTACGTTTTAGACAAGATTCAGTGAGATCTGATTTGTTATCCGGGTTGTGTCTTAGCAACAGAGGTAAATTACAGCACAAGCTACCACGTAAATGTGCCATCTTTCATTCATTGCAGTGTCATGGGGCTATGCTTAACAGTGACGTGTAGTGAGGTTTATGGCTGGTGAGGCACTGATTTCATCATAATTATATTTACAAAAATATGAACCTTCAGTTTAGCTTATTAATTAGCAACAGGTCAACGTTATGTTGTTTCCAACATGTTTGCTTATATGTTATCATTACTTATAAATTAAGTCCATGCGCCGCTCCTTCTGAACAAAAGCATCGAAAAAATGTTGAGTTCAGATACGTAATCCTCTATTTTTATAGTAAGACAAGGTGAGCGGAAAAGCAAATGAATGGCTGCACTTGACTGTATATTGTAGTTTTCTGTCACTTCTTCTCCGGCCGAGGAAGAGGAATCCTCTGCCGAATCCCTGGGATCACCAGCGCCCCCTACTATGATGTTTGACAACTGCGGGCCTCACCTTGTGACTTTTTCCAGCGGTTTCAGGACCGCTCAACTCAATAAAGACATTACACACATGCAGTTGTTGACAAAAACACTGTACATTACATAAATTAACTAAACTATGGAAATTTAGTTCATAAAGCAAACATGTTTGAACATTTTAGTAGCGACATATAGAGAGATAGCATTACGGTCTCAATGTATAGCATACCATCACAGCTAGTCAAGCCATTGCGCAATTGCGCAGTGGATGACGACAGCGATGTAGAGGGAGGTGTCCTCCTTTTGGAGCCAGAGCCACAGCCAGTTCCGGCCTCCTCCCCCATTTCCTCTGTGTGAGGGTCGCAGACAATAATTAGACAGTCTGTTAATCACAACATCCTTGAACAGGAAAATATCCCCAATGTTAGCACAGCCACCTTAGCAACAGAGGAATGTCTTGATGTGCAAAAGTGGCCTACAAGAAGCAACGCAGGACAGCATTCTAATCCTTTCCCCCTCCCAAGACCAGTTACTCAAACCCTTGCTACCAGAGATAGGACCTCTCAGGTATCTCACACAGTCAACAGCCAGGTAGTCCTAGACGCATTCCGACCTTGGTTGTAGCATGTCAACAGGACGGTGACCTTTCAAAATAGGGGCCAATGTAACAGGAATACTTTTATGCCCAGGGGAATGTGC